>NC_134082.1:136881398-137181398 GCF_000715075.1 Nicotiana tabacum
GTGAGGCGCCTACGTATCCTCTTTGAGGAATTAGGTCAAACGTAGTTCCCACGGTTTTGTATTTCTTATGATTTTATCTTCTTTTTTTTTCTTTTTTTTTTCATGTCCTTTCCATTAGTGATTCCAAAAGAGGGGTATGAAAGAATTACTTAAGGCTCAAAGGGGGAAGCAAGGGTTAAACAGTGTTTGGATAGAAGAAAGAATTGCCTCCGTCATCTCATTATCCAACAAATGCCAAATACAAACAAATAAACCAAAAATTGCCATAATTAAAGAAATTACGCATAATATCTCTTGACTGCATCTGAATTGATAGCCATGTCGACACATCTACCCTCGATATCTGTCAAACACAGAGCGCCGTTGGACAATACTCTGGTCACGATATAAGGCCCTTGCCAATTTGGGGCGAATTTGCCTTTTGCTTCGACCTGATGTGGGAGGATCTTCTTTAACACCTGCTGCCCTACCTCAAACTTCCTGGGGCGCACCTTCTTGTTATATGCTCTTGCCATTCTCTTCTGATACAGTTGACCATGGCACACTGCTGCCAATCTTTTCTCATCTATCAGGCTCAACTGTTCCAATCGAGCTTTTACCCATTCATCATCATCAATCCCGGCTTCAGTGACAATTCGGAGGGACGGAATTTCGACCTCCGCTGGTATCACGGCCTTAGTTCCGTATACCAACAAGTAAGGAGTTATGCCTATGGAGGTCCGGACGGTAGTGCGGTACCCCAATAAAGCAAAGGGTAATTTCTCGTGCCACTGTCTGGACCCTTCCACCATTTTTCGCAGTATCTTCTTGATATTCTTATTGGCTGCTTCGACTGCTCCATTTGCCTTAGGACGATATGGGGTGGAATTGCGGTGTGTAATCTTGAATTGTTGGCATACCTCTCTCATCAAGCTGCTATTAAGATTCGCACCGTTATCCGTGATGATCACTTTTGGGATCCCAAATCTGCAGATGATATGGGAGTGAACAAAGTCCACCACTGCCTTCTTAGTTACTGATTTGAAGGTTTTAGCCTCAACCCATTTGGTGAAGTAATCAATGGTCACTAGAATGAACCTATGACCGTTGGACGCTGCTGGCTCGATGGGCCCAATGACATCCATGCCCCATGCTACAAACGGCCAGGGTGCTGACATCGTATGTAACTCTGTTGGCGGAGAATGAATCAAATCTCCATGTATCTGGCACTGATGGCATTTCCTTACGAAAGTGATACAGTCGTGTTCCATGGTTAGCCAATAACACCCTGTTCGAAGGATCTTTCTTGCCAATATATATCCGCTCATGTGTGGCCCACAAACTCCGGCATGTACTTCCGCCATAACCGTCGTTGCCTGCCCGGCATCTATGCATCTCAACAATCCCAAATCCGGGGTTCTTTTGTACAATACTCCTCCACTGAGGAAGAAACCATTCGACAAACGCCGAAGGGCTCTTTTTGGTCCCCAGAAGCATGTTCTGGATATATCCCCATCCTGAGGTATTCCTTGATATCATGAAACCAGGGTTCACCATCTGCTTCTTCTTCTACGGCATTGCAGTAGGCGTGTTGATCACGGACCTGGATGTGTAGAGGATCAACATACATTTTGTCAGGGTGGTGCAACATTGATGCTAAGGTGGCTAAGGCATCCGCAACCTCATTGTGAACTCTCGGGATATGTTTGAACTTTACCGATCGAAATTTCTTGCTCAGATCATGCAAGCATTGTCGGTATGGTATGAGCTTTAGATCTCGTGTTTCCCATTCACCCTGAATTTGATGTACCAAGAGGTCCGAGTCTCCCAAGACCAAGACGTCTTGGACACCCATGTCAGCAGCCAAGCGCAGACCCAGAATGCAAGCTTCATATTCGGCCATATTGTTGGTGCAATAGAAGCGTAGTTGAGCCGTAACAGGATAATGCCGTCCTGTTTCAGAAATGAGTACTGCTCCTATTCCAACCCCTTTTGCGTTTGCCGCTCCATCGAAGAAAAGCTTCCAACCCGGTTCCTCGGGTAATCCCGACTCATTCGTATGCATCACCTCTTCGTCAGGAAAATACATTCTTAAGGGCTCGTATTTCTCATCAACGGGATTCTCTGCCAAATGGTCTGCCAGTGCCTGGGCTTTCATGGCCGTCCTTGTCACGTAGATGATATCAAATTCTGTGAGCAGAATTTGCCATTTTGCCAACCTTCCCGTGGGCATAGGTTTCTGAAAGATATACTTCAATGGGTCCAAACGGGATATGAGATAAGTAGTGTATGAAGACAGGTAGTGCTTCAACTTCTGAGCTACCCAAGTTAGGGCGCAGCATGTTTTCTCGAGTTGAGTGTACTTGACCTCATGCACTGTGAATTTCTTGCTAAGATAGTAGATGGCCTGCTCCTTCCTCCCTGTGTCATCATGTTGCCCCAGTACACAACCAAATGAATTTTCCAAGACCGTCAGGTAAAGGATTAGGGGTTTCCCGGGCTTAGGCGGGACCAATACGGGTGGATTAGACAAATACCCTTTGATTTGGTCGAAGGCCTCCTGACACTCTGCTGTCCAACCTACTGCAGCATCCTTTCTCAGTAGCCGAAATATGGGCTCACAAGTTGCTGTGAGTTGAGCGATGAACCTGCTGATGTAATTGAGTCTACCCAGCAAACTCATTACCTCTGTTTTGTTCCTTGGCGGTGGCAAGTTTCGGATGGATTCAATTTTGGATGGGTCTAACTCAATCCCCCGTCGACTGACGATGAATCCTAGCAACTTTCCTGATGGAACCCCTAATGCGCATTTGGCCGGGTTAAGCTTGATATCATACCTCCGGAGTCTTTGGAAAAATCTCCTTAGGTCTGCCATATGGTCCTCCTGACGCCAAGATTTGATGATCACATCATCGACGTACACCTCTATTTCTTTGTGTATCATGTCATGAAACACAGCAGTCATTGCTCGCATGTACGTTGCCCCAGCGTTCTTTAAACCGAACGGCATTACCCGATAGCAGTAGGTTCCCCATGGCGTAATAAACGCTGTCTTCTCAGCATCCTCTTCGTCCATTAGGATTTGATGATAACCCGCATAGCAATCCACAAAGGATCTGATCTCGCGCCCAGCGCAATTATCGATCAGGATATGAATGTTGGGTAACGGGAAATTGTCCTTGGGACTTGCTTTGTTGAGGTTGCGGTAATCAACGCATACCCTGATTTTTCCATCCTTCTTTGGGACTGGTACCACATTGGCCAACCATTCGGGATACCGAGTGACCCGAATGACCTTCGATTGCAACTGCTTAATCACTTCTTCTTTGATCTTTACACTCGTTTCTGTTTTAAATTTCCTTAGTTTTTGCTTGACCGGAGGGTATGCCGGGTCAGTGGGCAATTTGTGAACCACTAAATCGGTGCTCAATCCAGGCATATCATCATATGACCATGCAAAAACATCTTTGAATTCCCTGAGAGTTTCGATCAATTCTGCTTTGACATTCGGCTCAATGTGGATGCTAATTTTGGTCTCTTGGATGTTATCAGCGTCTCCTAGGTTCACAGCCTCAGTGTCATTTAGGTTAGGCTTGGGTTTCTCTTCAAATTGGCACAGTTCTCGATTTATTTCTTCGAAGGCTTCCCCTTCGTCACATTCAGATTCATTATCACAAACGACCTCTTGCATCATTGAGTCAGATTCAGATTGATTTATTAGACTAGGTCGAAGATCCGCTGTGCATGCCATGTCATTAGGACCAGTAAAAAGAGAACTGTTCAGAAAGAAAAAAAAAGAACAAAACAAGAAATTAAAATGGGACAAAAGAAAAGAACTTTATTAAATTTGCAGGATAAAAAGGGTTCACACTTTTACAAAACGAAAGTAAAATTGGGATTACACCCTTGAATAATCCGATCAAACAAACAAACAAACAAAACATTAATCAAAGCCTACTACCAAGACTCCCCTCGGACAGGAAGAGGAGTAACCGTCCAATTGTTGGTCTTGGCCTTAGGCCCCACGAATTGTATCTCTGCTCTGCTGGAACCCTCTCCAGCTTCCACCATACTGACATCCGCGAATAGTCTCTCAAAACTCTGATTTAGGTCTTCACTTATGCCGATCAAAGGTCCTCGAATCTTTGGGATCGCTGACCCCTTGGCACTAGCTTTAACAAAAGACCTTGAGAGGCGTGGCACTGGTTTAGGCAGAGACCAGACCCTCTTCTTCATTTTTCGCGCTTGCTTCCTGTCTGCTGCGGTTGGTTTGAACCCCAACCCGAAAGTTTCCAGATTCTTAGGAAGGGAGACAGGTTGGACTATCCCTTGAAGTTCAACTCCCAGTCCTTTTCCCGGCACAAACCCATTACCCAGCATTTCTGATACCACCATTACTGTTGCGGCAGTCACCCTAGGGTGCGGGATGATTTCTCCTTCAGAAATTTTGTTGGCCGACCCTGTATCGAGAATCTGGTAGACCCAGGGACCCTTGTCATCAGTGGTCTCTATGAAAGGCACAATGGTTCCGCCCATGGTGCATGTTGTATCCTCGCCGTGCAACACGACCTCTTGTCTTTCCCACTCGAACTTCACTGTCTGATGTAGGGTGGAAGGCACCGCTTTAGCTGCATGAATCCAAGGTCGTCCTAACAGCAAGTTGTAAGATACCGTGGCGTCCAATACTTGGAATTCCATGGTAAACAGGACCGGACCAATGGTCAGTTCAAGTACAACGTCCCCCACAGTGGCTGTTCCGTTTCCGTCAAACCCCCGGACACAGATGCTATTCTCCCGGATCCTTCCACGGTCAATCTTTAACTGGTCCAGGGTGGATAATGGACAAATATTGGCGCTTGAGCCGTTATCCACCAATACTCGGGTTACCACCGAGTCTTCACATTTGACAGCTAGGTATAGAGCTTTGTTATGCTCCGTACCTTCCACCGGCAGGTCATCATCGGAGAATGTCACTCTGTTCACCTCGAAAATCTTGCTAGCAATGGTTTCCAGGTGGTTTACAGAAATCTCACTGGGTACATGGGCCTCGTTCAATATCTTTAACAGGGCCCAGCGATGTTCCTCGGAATGGAGGAGTAATGACAATAGTGAGATCTGGGCAGGTGTTTTTCTCAGCTGCTCAACCACAAAATAGTCTTGCACTTTCATCTTCCTCAGGAAGTCTTCAGCCTCTTCTTCTGACACTGGCTTCTTGGTTGCCACTGGGTTGGTTTTTCTTAACTCCACCGGAGCAAAACATCGACCTGATCGAGTCAGCCCTTGCGCTTCACAACTGACTTCTTCCACCTGTTTTCCTTGGTACGTCACCACTGCTTTTTCATATTTCCAGGGCACAACCCTGCTGTCAAGCATAGGCAGTTGGACCACCGGCTTTATGGTCACCCGTTCTCTACATACCCCTTTCAACATGACTGCCGGTGTGGGCAGGATCCCTGGTATTACCAATTTGCTTGGCTCGGGTTTGCTTGTTATGACGGACGGGTTCTTCCCCCATATTACTACCGGCTTGACGCCTTCTCCCTGCGACTGTACCTTTGTTCCTCCACCGGTTAAGACTTCTTTTGGGGCAGCTTGGATCATCATCACTGTTTGTGAGGGTTTTCTTAATTCTCCTCCCTCACACACCAACTCAATCATGTGAGTTTCGTGGTGCGTTGGCAGTGGGTTTTGGTTGATGTTAGGAGCCTCCGGTGTCTGGACCTCGATCTTATTGGTGTCAATAAGATCCTGTATGGCATGCCTTAACTTCCAACACTTCTCGGTATCGTGCCCGAGCATCCCTGAACAATATTCACAACTGATTGAACGATCCAAATTCTGAGGCGGGGGATTTGGTTCCCGAGTATGGACGGGACTAACCAAACCCAATTGCCGCAGCTTGTGGAACACAGCGGTGTAGGTTTCTCCCAGTTCGGTGAAGGTTCTTTGCTTCCGCAACCTGTCATTTCTGGCATCTGGATTTCCCCGGAAACCTGCCCCTGAAGGATTTCTATATGCCCTTGGTGAAGGGTAAGTGTTTTGTGGTGGTGCATATATGTTCTGGGGAGCCGGTGCGCGCCATTGTGGGCGAACCGGAGGCTGAGTGTATACCTGGGCTTGGTGTACGGAACAATGTGGTTCTCGAGGTGGATAGAAATTTTGTGGTGGGTTGTATGGGTAGTTTGACCTGTGAGGCCTGGGTTGGTTGTAGTGCGGCCTGCCAGCCCTGGACCAACTGCTTGCCTCGATCGTGACAACCTCTTCTTTCTTTCTTCTCAGCGCACCTCCCGTGCCGCTTTGAATAGCCTGGGTTGTGGCCTTAAGTGCCGAATAGTTTAAGATCTTGTCCGACCTCAAACCTTCTTCTATCATGACCCCTATTTTGACCACCTCGTTGAAAGATTTTCCAACCGTTGTCACTAAGTGACCAAAGTAGGTTGGATCCAATGTCTGCAAAAAGTAGTCTACCATCTCTCCCTCTCTCATGGGAGGATCGACCCTAGCTGCTTGTTCTCTCCAGCGGAACCCGAATTCGCGAAAACTTTCCCCGGGTTTCTTCCCAGTTCTCAACAACGTGAGACGGTCAGGGACTATCTCCAGGTTGTACTGGAAATGACCTGTAAAAGCCTGCGCCAGATCATCCCACGTGTACCACCTGCTGAAATCTTGCCTGGTATACTATTCCAGTGCAGATCCATTCAGACTTTGGCCGAAATAAGCTATCAAAAGCTCATCCTTGCCTCCTGCCCCTCTCATTTTGCTACAGAATCCCCGCAAATGTGCCATGGGATCACCGTGCCCTTCATATAAATCAAACTTGGGCATCTTGAACCCAGCCGGGAGTTGGACATCTGGGAAAGGGCACAGATCTTTGTATGCCACGCTGACTTGATTGCCCAGCCCGTGCAAGTTCCTGAAGGATTGCTCCAGGCTTTTGAACTTTCTTAACACTTCATCCTGTTCAGGGGCCTTAACCGGCTTCTCAACCTCTGCCGGTACTTCCAAATGGGGATTGTAAGCCTGTGGTTCCGGTGCGTGGAATGTAGGCTCAGGGGGATAGTATTGTGTATCGTGAGCCTGAAACAATGGCTCACTGGTCGTTCGCTGCAAAGGGGCTGATGCAGGTCCCACAAAAATGGGAATATTGGGTGTTGGGAGAGGTTGATGGGGTGGTGGAGCTTGGGAATCATGAGGGCTTCTTTCTTGATGATAGAGGGGATTTGGGCGGCTTGTGGAAGGGCCAGAGTGAGGGTACTCCGGCACGTGTCCCAGTGTCTCAGGGCTCTTTTGCGTTTTGGCCAGGGCTAGCTGCATTGCATGCATCTCTAGTCCCATCCTTTCAATCTTTTCCATTGCCTCTTTTAGCAACTGGCTCATTGGCCTTTCTTCCTCATTACTATTCTCTGAAGTAGTCATGCTTGTTGCTACCGGTCCTTTGGATCTGGTTTGGTATGAATGTGTTGCCAGAATTCTTTAACAACTAACTGTCTGGTATCAGACAACAACAAACTTTGTTAGTGTTAGAGCTTAACAGATTTGATCATAACACATAGAGGATGCAATGCACCTAGGCAGTTACCCGTTTCTACATGCTTTGTTTCAAACCACATGCGTCATCCCGGTTTGTTCATTCGTCTCTTTTTAAAGTATTTTGCGAAACCCCGCGTTTTATTTTATTTACATTTTTTCTTTATTTATTAAAAGCGGTCGGATCTTATGGGGATTGCCTACGTATCACGTCCCCGCGTGAATCAGACCAGGCGTAGTTCTGCCTTAAAGTTAAGAAACACACAATTCTTGTGAAATCATTAAATTCATTCTCAAAATTTTGCTATTACAAATTACATCAAGCAAGGAATAGCAATAGTACAGACTCCACAGTTCTTAACCCGTTTTGACTAAAAGAAAGGAAAATAACATATGGAAAAACGACAAAGCCAAATAAACAGGACTCTACCAAAGATTAATTTTCCAACTTAGGGACCCGCGAGGCATCATTCGGCCTTTCCGCGGCCCTTGGTGTGAGGTCCCTCTGCAGGTTTTTCAACTCATTCATGATTCGGTGGACGCAACCCATGATGGAAACAAGGAGGGTCTTTCGAGGCTTTTGCTCGCATGCCAGGCATCTCATGTAGATGTAATGCCCAATCTCGTCGATCTTTCCCCGGATGTTGTCCCTTTCTGTGAACAAATGCCTTATCTGTTGGTTCTTCAATCCCAGTGTTTGCGCATTGTTGGCAAGCTGATCCTGGAACATCTCCATTTGCCTTTCCATTCTGGTCATTGCATCGTAACATTGCCTTCTGTCAGCTTGGGCATCTCGTGTTCGCTTGAGGATCCTTTCTCGAAGAGAGGCATTCGTTTCCCTTAATGTCCCGACGCTCAGTTCATACTCCCTTATGACTCGTTGCAGGTGCTGCCTCCGAGCCATCGCACCTTTTGCCCACTTGGTTCGCAATTTTGCCGTGCTGGCCCTGGCTTTTTCCAAATCTTTCTGGCATTCCGCAACCTGATCTTTTAACCCTGCTATTAATCTTTTATCTGCCCGGCTTCTCAGCTGGCTATTAGCCTCTTTTTTCATTCTACGGATCTGAGCTTTGAGGACCTCGCCTTCTCTGATTAACCTGTTCTTTTCTCCCTCGTGGGCGGCAGACTGTAATTGGCACTCAAACCTCATATCTTGAACTTGTTGCTTCAGTTTGCCTGCTTTGACAAGATATTCCTGCTCTTTGGCCAACCAGCCCCACTGTTCTTGTGAAGATTTGGCAAATTCTTGCAGGTGAGGTCTTTTGGTCGGTCTTCCAGATGATGTCTCTCCTTTGTACCAGGCCTGATACCCGGGCGAAACTTCCCCTTTTGCCCGATTCATTACACAAGTATTTGCTTCTAAGTATTGACATTGGCTCCAAATTTGACGAACCCTTGCTTCAGGAAACTGGCCGTCGGGACTGATCTCGATTACCTGGATGCTCAGATCCTCATCTTTCGGCACTATCTGATACCTCCCAAGTTGCCTTAAAACCCGATGCGGTGCGTATGGTTGAATGCTCTTAAGTCCCATTAAGAGAAAATGGGGCCTAGCTGCTGGCATGTATATGACTTCGTCGATCGATAACCATCCTAGCGCCCATTGTATTTGACTGGCGTTGAGGGTATGGAAATATGAGGTCCATGCTGTGACTCCTTCTGGTAGGTAGGTTTCATTAACTCTGGTATAGAACTCCTCTATGCAGGTCTTTCCTGCGGATCCATGGCTCAGAAACTGGGCTCGGTGACATAGGTGTTCGGTCATCCACATTTGCAACAACAAATTGCAACCCTCGAAAAAGCTTCCTCCGGCTTTGCAAGAAGTGAGTGCCCGGAATATATCAGATACTATCATGGGCGCCAACGTACTATCACTCTGTGTGAGCAACGTACTGACGACCCCTGCTATCTTTATGTCAATATTCCCGTCTTTTCTTGGGAATACTAGTAGTCCTAAGAAAGTTATTATGAAAGCAATCCGTCTATGTTCTTCCCACTTTTGGCGATTACCTTTGCTGCACAACTGGTTTTCTGGCTTGTCGAATCCTCCTATGTGACCATATCTTTGATATATGAAACTCATGCTGCAAAAACCTTTTTCCAAGTCAGGGTTATGAATTGTTCTGACTATCTTTAAGGAGTCCAGGAACCGGTGTATTGCTACAGCTCTTGGAGCAATCAGATATTTGTGCCTCAAAGGAGTCTCAGCGCTGCCGATATACCCTGCTATTTCTTCTAAAGTTGGGGTAAGTTCAAAATCTGAGAAACGGAAGACATTGTGCGCAGGATCCCAGTGGGGGACTAGTGCCCTTATGATATCTCCTCGTGGCCTGATATCCAACAAACTCGTGAGGCCTTTCAGATACTTCTTGATTTCGTCATGCCCTTCTTTGCCCAAATCATTCCACCAGAGCCGCAATTGGAGGGGAATTTTATTCATGATTGAAAAGGGTTCATTCGGAATCGTGCTCATTCTGCATATTTATTAATAAGATTTTAACAAACGACACTTATCCTGATAAAACAAAAATATATGCGATTTTTTGTGAATTTTCGTATATATATATAAAAACTTTCTAAAGAAGTCAATAACGGAAAATATTTTGGATTTTTGTTTCGAAAACTGGGAGCCTGAAAGGACTTTTCTAGACCTTTAGCAAGACAAATACTTTTGCCACAAATAAAGATATATATACATTTTGAAGTAAAGCAAAACTTTTGAATTTTTCATATATATATATATATATATATATACATATATTTGCAACAAATAATAAAAGTAAAGACAACACAAGACTCTTTTTATTATTATTTTCATAAAAAAAACCATTTTAAAAATAAGATCTCTTTTTTTTTTAATTTTTATGACAAGACAAACTCTATATTTCTATTGATATTTTATTTTTTTTGAAAAACAGAACAACGACTTTTTTTTTCAAAATTTTGGCAGAGTTTTGACAGTATTTGTTTTTTCTTTTTTTTCAACAATAAACAATCAATTCCTAACCGTTATTTCCTCTTTTTTTTTCACAATATTCCAAACACCGGTCAGCATGCGGGCATGAGACAAATAAATGTACGGAAAACAATAGGATGCATCAGAATGGTCTTTTCATATCAGGTTGCTAGTCCTAGACGGACCCAACCCCTGTGTTGAGTCCCCTAAGTCATATGCAACATGATGCAAATAAGCGTTCCTACTAGGGATCCGGCATGAAGTCACGTTATTCTATGTTCAAAACCTGGGTCGGTGTTCTAGACAGTGTACCCGAGCGGACAGCTCGAGCTGAGTAAGGAGCTCCTTTCCGGGAACCAAAAGGCCAGCCGGCTTAGAAACTTTCCGAGCCTCTTTTATTTAGGGTATGACACTAACAGAATAGGGAGTCTCAACCAGTGAGCACATCCCCGGAGGTAAGAAGAGAAAGGTTTCGGCACAGTTTATATGTACAGTTCAAATAATATCAAAGCGGTATAAGCAGCAGTTAGCATATTAGGATCAAAACATGTAATAATCAGATAATAAATAAAGCCAAATAATAACAATTATTCTAAGCTCGAATTCTTAACCCTGAACCAGTGGTTCTGGGTTTTATAGATCCCCAGCGGAGTCGCCAGAGCTGTCACACCTCCTTTTTCCGCACCCGAGAGGGTACAAGGGAGTTTTTCCAATTAAAGGACAATCGAAACGGGATGAGTTTATTTATTTCAGAGTCGCCACTTGGGAGATTTAGGGTGTCCCAAGTCACCAATTTTAATCCCGAATCGAGGAAAAGAATGACTCTATATTACAGTCTGCGTACCAGAAATCCGGATAAGGAATTCTGTTAACCCGGGAGAAGGCGTTAGGCATTCCCGAATTCCGTGGTTCTAGCACGGTCGCTCAACTGTTATATTCGGCTTGATTATCTGATTTTAAATACAATACGAACTTATGTGCAAATTTTATCTTTCAACCGCTTTTATCATTTACCGTTATTTTTATCAAGAATTGCAACGTTATAAAATGTATCTCGAACCACGTTACAATCAATGTACCCGTGGTCATCGACACACTTTGACTCCGTTGAGATTTGGATTTGGGTCACATCAATGTGCACCCGAGTTTAAGGAAATTAAATTATTAACGGCGCACCTAAAGCGACTAGCGTATTTATTTTGGGTAGGACCGTGAAATTTTACTAAACGGTCTATCCCGAAGTCTAAACAATTTTTAAAGCAATATTTATTGAGGGCCCCGCAATTTGTATTTTATTTGGCGAGGCTCATCTCGTTCTTTATTTTTAATGAATTTGCAACGTCATGGACATGCATCTCGAACCACGTCACAGTCAATGTACCCGTGATTAGAAAGGCATTTCGAATCCGTCGAGATTTGGATTTGGGTCACATAAATGTGCACCCGAGTTTAAGAAGGTAAAGTTTATTAAAGCGTATCCTAAAAAGACTAACGTGTTGTCATTTCAGGAAGGTTGCGAGATTTGCTAAGCAACCCGTCCTGGAAACTAAATGCTTCAATAATATACATTTAACAAGGGCCCCGCATCTGCGCGTTTTGTTTATTTCATCGAGGCTCATCTCGTTCTTATTTTAAAGGGATATCTTATAGCAACTACGTTTCTTGTCGTGTTTGTCTCTATCAATTGAAAACAGTAGAAAGTCCTAATTAATTACATGTTTGAAGATGTTGTAACAACATTCAGAAAGGCTTAAAAATCCGAAACGGGGCTGCATACCCAGTCAGCCGATCCAGTAACCACGGGCCCAAATCCAGCCCAAGCATGATTGGCCAGACCCGGGCCACTGCTTGTTCGATGCGAGCCTGCCGGGTCTGTTTTGACCCGGGCTCGACCTCTGGTGGGGTTGAGATTGTAAACGTGTTCTTTATCTAAAAAAAGAAGGTTTTAGCAGTTATATATGGAACATGTATTGGAAAGGAAAGAAATTAATTTATAGTGTACGATTTTCATGCTTCGCATACATTACTTGTTTATACTACACTATTGCATTAAATCTGAGATACAACCCACTGCCTTGGGCATGCTCTTATCACCATCCTATATACACAATCTAACATTCAACTACCATTCATTGACAGTTTACTAGGACTGTAAGCTAACTTCAGTATCCAAAACAAGAAGGTAAACTATTATACATTATATGAGGTCTAACATAATATTCTATGTATATATAGACATCTGCAGATCTTCTCCATTCATGCTCAAACTTTTCAAGTTACATTGGTAATATATTTGTGTACCTGGTATAGAGGACAACAGGAGGGAGAGAATGATCAGCTGAGTGGTATGCAACAAACACAACAACAACAACCAAACAGTAACAACTCAACAACAAACCAACAGCCACAAATGCTCTCCACAGTCCAACAGACAAATAGCAACAGTTTCCAGAACAACAGAAACCACAGATGGTCGAGGCCCAAACAAACAATGCCATAAAAAGAGTAATGAACCAGTAGAAAATCCAAGATACCAAATGTGACAGCAACAGAAAACCCAATAACCCCAAAGCTCAGCTAATACCCGATACAGTTCCAGCAATCAGGAAGACTAAGACTCGAACCACAGCCCACAGAAAACTCAGTATAGTAACAATCACAGCAGAAAACACACAGCCTTTCTCTTAATGGAACAGTAATGACCCTAGTTAGAATAACTGGCTTGGCCAGGATAGCCCAACCAATTTAGCTCCTCGTGCAGTTTTGGGCAGTGATTGTTTAAAGTGTTCTGAAAATTTCCCCCTTTTGTTTTCTCTTTTTCTGAAGACTAAAAGTCCAGCCCTGTTTAAGTTATCAAATGGCCTATTTATAGGCCAAATGAAACAGTACAGCTGAGCTGCCTGCCTTGCCAATTGGCAGAATGCCCATACTCTTTAAGCCCATGCCTAAGCATCTTTGGTGCCAGCCCCTTTGTTCCCCACGCCTGGTCTTTGTTTAATCAAGAGTTATGGGCTCGTTTTATTTATTCATTTTAAGCCCCATACTCTTATGTCTTGTCCCCCATTGACATTAGTTTAATCCCAAATTAGTACCCTACTTGTCAGTTCATTTAAACTAATCATTTTTGTTCTTTGCAAACCCCAGACTACCCCTGTCAACCTTGATTATTACTGCCCCTGCCTATTGCAGCATCATGGCATTGTTGAACTGATGAAAGTTCAAATTCAAGACTGCCTCGACTGAATCCTTTTAGTCATTTTTACAATGCCAACAACCATTTCAAACATTACTGGGGCATTCAGTCAGTGGCCGAGTTCAATTAGTTACGTGAAAATACTAGCTCATTCGATTCATTAGTTATAGCAAACTAATCGACGACATTTATCGAGTCGACTATACTAATTATAACAGGTAATAATCAGTCGCTCATATAAATAATACGTTCAGGGACCTAAAGGGTATCAGACAACTTTTGTTCAATTACTGGGGCCTATATGAATTATTTATGCGACGACTATACTAATCGGACATGCTTTTCACAGAGTGTATTCAGAACACAAACAGAAGACAATCGACCAAATAAAAGGTCTTTACAGAGATGAAAGAAATCCAAAAAATAACAAAATAACAACCAAACACAAAGAGATATGCTGACAACTTATTTAGAAATAAAACAAAAGAAAGGAAAATTTACCAAAATGTTTAAATCAAACAGACCCAAATCTGATTCAACTTCGAATTTTTGAGGCCGAACAAACTTTAATCAGGGTGTTCTCACATGAGAACACCTTGATTAAGGTCCATTAGACCTCAAACCCATGTCAAAACTGGCTGGGTTCCCCAGGTGCATGTGTTTCAAGTTCTGGATTTCCAGATCTGGATTTTTAGGAGTTGTGGGTAGATTCGGACCAAACCAAGCTTGGTTTGGTCATGAGGAAGGTCAGGGGAGTGTCTGGTATGAAGATGGGATGGTTTGGCATAGATCCGGGTTCGACTCAAATCTTCAAATGAAGATTCGAGACGAACGGAAGTGATTCGAGGCTCGTGGTTAGTGGATTTGTGTTCAGGATAGTGAGGTGGTCCTAGGGTGTTCAGGAGGCGGTCACCGGCGTTCGTGCCGCCGGGTTCTGGTGAAAGGGAAGCTAGGGCGGCTGCTAGGGTTTGGGGGGGGCTTCAGTGTTTGGATGAAGACGATGAGTGGGGGGGTTAGAATAGGGGGCGTGGGGTATGATAGGAGGCTTATATACGGGGAGGCTGATTCAATCCTGGCCGTTGGATTGATTAAAATTGATGGCCAGGATTGGGGAGGCTAGACCATACGGTGCCGTTTGGTTAATCGAGGGGTCGGTCAAAAACGGGAATGGGTCGGGTCATGAGGGCTAATAAGGGCCATCGGATCAATGGAAATGAACGGCCCAGATTAACCGTCCCTGAAACGACGTCGTTTCAGGAGGTGCCTGGGCAGGCCTGGTCTGGACCGGACTTGTGCTGGTTTGGGCCCATCTTTTTGTTTTATTTCCTGGGCCTAACCCGATTTTCAATCCCTCTTTTTGTTTTCTATTTTATTTTTTTTCTTTTAAAACAAAAATGAAATAAGAAACCATAAAATAATGAAATTAAAACCAACAACAATGCAACATTTTAACACAATTATCACAAAAAATATTTCGGTAAGTTAACTAAAAGCCTAGAACGAACGATGCACATATATTTTTTGAATTTTCTTTTACTGATCGAATTATGGTTTAATCACCCTGACATGCATATTTTGTATTTTGTTTGTTAATGATTAAATGCAAAATGGACAGATCCACAAATGACTAACAACACATGTCACGAAAAACTCGAACAATTGTACAGCGAAATCATTTGTCACTATTTTTATTTTCTTTTGGAGCGATTGCTCGTAAAGCAAAAATCACGTGCTTACACTATTGTTTATCTTTTAGTGGTCACGAACTACGCAAGGTCTGATTCATGCGGGGTCATGATACGTAGGCAATCTCCATAAGATTCGACCACACACACAAAAAAAAGAATGAAAAAAAGAGAATGAAAAAAAAGATTGGAAAAAAAAACGAAATGAAAAAAAAATGAAAAAATGAAAAGAAAAAGAATGAAAAAAAGAAAGAAAAAAAAAAGAAAAGATGTTGTCAATAATGAGGACCGACTGAGTCCATTCTAACCTGTTTGTTTTGCAAATAAGTTAAGGTGGTTGGTTTGTGGTAAGCCGGACAATGACACCCAGAATCCTTTACTTGCACCTCCTGATGCACACTCTGCGGGGATCAGGCCTGATGACGGAAGCATTCGAGTCCTATTGGGAACTTGTTGACTAAGGGTAATGATATGGAAGTTGGCAATGGTCATTGCAATACTAATGCAAAGCTCAGTGGCTACGATGCCAAGTTTGATAAAATGGGAGGACGCTCCGTTCCTTGGTTAACAAGAAAGAAGCAGTTGGTGGCTTATTTTGTTGTCATTCCTGTTTGTTCGGATTATTAGGATTGTAATTCGGATTTTGTTTTGTGTCAATATCTTTTCCTTATCTTTCCGTTTTGTCATAGCGGTTTATTTAAGTTTTGTCCAGGTTGTTTAGGATTTTATTTCGTTTGTTTGTTATTCAAACCATTTCACCGGTAGTCTAGCACAAAATCCAATCTTTTATTATTTCCATTCACCTTTTTGTTTAGTCTTTTTATCATTTTTGTTCAGCGCCGATTCGAGTGACATGACACGCGCACACAGTTTGGGCCTAATCTTTAAAGTTACTCATAAAACCCTGGAAAAGCGATCAAACCATTTAAAGAAAATAAGGACGGTTTGAGATTATTTGGAGCCCGAGTCATGTGGAACTGGGGCAAGTTAAACACAAAGAAAACCGTTAAAGAAAGATTCGCCTAAATTGGCATGAGGGTCGTTCATAATAATGAGAATGAGAGTGTCGCCCAACGGTGTTTTAGAAGTGACAAATGAACAAACAGATGTTGAATATAATTGTCAAGTCCGGCACCATCGGAAGAGACTATAAATCTATTGTTTAATTGTGTTGTTTGCACTTGGCATGTGTTGAAGACTGGAATGACGAAGGCATTTTGTTCTGCTACCCAAACACTTTATCCTTCGTTAGCCCTTTGAGCCTTATTTATTTTCTTTCATACCCCTCGTTCGGAATTAGTAGCAACGAATAAAATACGCAAGCATGGCAGGTAAGAGAAAAGAAAGAAAAGAAAACAACAAAATGGAAAAAGAAGAATAAAAGGAAAAGAGAGAAAGAAAAAAAAACGACAAAAAGAAAGGAGAAATGAGAAGAGAAAAGAAAGGAAAATGATAACAAAAAAAAAAGTCAAATGAAACAGAGGAAGTGGGAACTACGTTTGACCTGATTCCTCAAAGAGGATACGTAGGCGCTTCACGGCTCGGTCATAGTTTTGAAAAATGAAAAAATCAATTAAAATATCCCCAAGCAAGAAACTGGGGCAAAAGTTGCGTTTGATGTAAATAAATCTAATTCCGAAGGTTGTAATTAATAACCCAAAATTAATGCATTTTTGAGCCTTTAATACCTTTTTTTTCTAGCCCTATCCAAAACCCACGTTACGGTCCAAAGAAAGACCTTCTGATCAGTCTTTAAAAAATGCCAAGTCGGACAAGTGAAGAGTCTTACCGGCGAACATAACATTCTGTTCCACATCAGAAAGGACTCTAATCTCCAACAGAAAGAGTCATACCGGCAACACTCCAAATCCCCCCAGCTGGAGAGAGATATAAAACGAGAGAGTCTTATTGGTGAAAACCTTCACAGGCACCATAAGGCGATGAAAGCTGAGAGAAGAACCCAAAAATGAGAGAGACTTGATAGTGAAAACCCTTCGGGCACTACAAGTCGAATAAGATTGAGAATCAGAGGGGGAATCGCCAATTGAAGATCTTAAAAGATGATTGACGGCAGAGGATAGGCCACATACGCATGTCATGGCCATTAGAGTCGGTATCTGCGTTTGATAGATTTTTATTTATAGTTTCTTTTGTAAAAGAGTCATTCGTTTCCTTTGTCTTTCATTTTGTTTCTTTTATCTTTCTCCTTTCATAGAAATATTCCCCAATAGAGTCTGTCAGGCCAGAACAAGTATGAAATGACTTCAAATATGCCATCAGCTTTTCAAGATGAGATCTGACTAGTACATCCAAATGGTATAGTCAGCAAGGAACAAGCGCGAGGCCAGTGTCAAAAAAGATATCCCCAGCAAAAGGGGAATTGACAAAAGGATTGACGAGCGTCAAGAGAGATATCCTTGCCAAAACCAA
Source organism: Nicotiana tabacum (assembly GCF_000715075.1). NCBI lineage: Eukaryota > Viridiplantae > Streptophyta > Magnoliopsida > Solanales > Solanaceae > Nicotiana > Nicotiana tabacum. The sequence goes on from NC_134082.1 coordinate 136,899,169, forward strand.
GGTTATAAACCTCAAAGGCCAAGGCCCATGAACAGAGCAAGGAGAGCAGCGAGCATGATTTGGCGAAATCCATACTAGACTAAAAGGTCGGGGAAAATGCCAGTTTCCAAGCTATGCCACAAAAGAAGAGGGATATCCCCCAGCAGGAAGGGAATATCCCCAGCACATAATATCATCCCAACAAGTTGTTGAATGCACAGCGCAATGAAGGAGAAAGGGAAAGCCATCCCAGTAGGAGTATCACAACCAACCACCATGTTTTAAACTAACAATTTTGTTTGATTTGAAACAGGTAAAGGAAATGGCATTGATGCCAGAACTGCGTGCCACAAGGGATATTATCAAACTGGGGCAGAAAATTTTCCTTCCATTTAGAAAATTTTCTGGAAGTCAGGTACCCCCAGCTGATAACATTTTACCCCCCAACAGGTAAGTAAATCAAGGGAGGTAGTCTTTGAAGGAAGAAGCTATGCAAAAACAAAACAAAAACAAAAAAAGGAAAAAAAAAGAATAATAATAAAAATGGGGAAGGTAGAAAAGGAAAATTCATCCCAATCCCCAGCAAGTATTCGAGGTAAGACATTTTCAAGTCTTAAAGATATGTTGGGTTCATCCGCCCTCAAATAGGATATGTTGGGTTCATCCGCCCTTAAATAGGATATGTCGGGTTCATCCGCCCTCAAATAGGATCTGTTGGGTTCATCCGCCCTCAAATAGGATATGTTGGGTTCATCCGCCCTCAAATAGGATATGTTGGGTTCATCCGCCCTCAAATAGGATCTGTTGGGTTCATCCGCCCTCAAATAGGATCTGTCGGGTTCATCCGCCCTCAAATAGGATATGTCGGGTTCATCCGCCCTCAAATAGGATATGTCGGGTTCATCCGCCCTCAAATAGGATATGTCGGGTTCATCCGCCCTCAAATAGGATCTGTTGGGTTCATCCGCCCTCAAATAGGATCTGTCGGGTTCATCCGCCCTCAAATAGGATATGTTGGGTTCATCCGCCCTCAAATAGGATATGTTGGGTTCATCCGCCCTCAAATAGGATATGTCGGGTTCATCCGCCCTCAAATAGGATATGTTGGGTTCATCCGCCCTCAAATAGGATATGTCGGGTTCATCCGCCCTCAAATAGGATATGTTGGGTTCATCCGCCCTCAAATAGGATCTGTCGGGTTCATCCGCCCTCAAATAGGATATGTTGGGTTCATCCGCCCTCAAATAGGATATGTTGGTTTCAGTCTTTACTTTTAAGTGTTGAAGTTGGGAGCCCGCCCAGATAATAGAGGCATACATTCAGTCTTTTATTTTAAGTGTTGAAATTGGGAGCCCGCCCAGATAACAGAGGCATAAATTCAGTCTTTTTATTTTCAAGTGTCGAAGTTGGGAGCCCGCCCAGATAATAGAGGCATACATTCAGTCTTTTATTTTAAGTGTTGAAATTGGGAGCCCGCCCAGATAACAGAGGCATACATTCAGTCTTTTTTATTTCAAGTGTTGAAATTGGGAGCCCGCCCAGATAATAGAGGCATACATTCCACGTCTTCACCCATAGGAGATGCATTTCCTCCTAAGTTTTAGTTTTACCCATAGGAGATGCATTTCCTCCTAAGTTTTAGTTTTACCCATAGAAGATGCCTTTCCTCCTAGGTTTGTTTCAGTTTCACCCATAGGAGATGCATTTCCTCTTAAGTTCAGTTTTACCACAGGAGACGCACTTCCTAAGTTCAGTTCTACCAATAGGAGATGCACTTCCTAAGTTTATTGCACCCAATAGGAGACGCACTTCCTAAGCAAGTTTTACCAGTAGGAGACGCACTTCCTAAGAATAGTTCACCAATAGGAGACGCACTTCCTAAAGTTTAGTTTCACCCAGTAGGAGACGCACTTCCTAAGAACAGTTATCCCCAATAGGAGACGCACTTCCTAAGTTTACTGTACCCACAGGAAACGCACTTCCTCAAAGTTAAGTTTTACCCATAGGAGATGCATTTCCTCCTAAGTTGTTTTGAAAAAAAAAATAAAATGACCTAGTCTGATGAACCTTCTCCTAGGATCAAATTCTTAGTCCGATGAAGTTTTCTCCTAAGATAGAGACCTAGTCTGACGAACCTTCTCCTAGGATCAAAATCTTAGTCTGATGAATCTTTCTCCTAAGATAGAGGCCTAGTCTGACGAACCTTCTCCTAGGATCAAAATCTTAGTCTGATGAATCTTTCTCCTAAGATAACCAAAAAACAAAATGACCTAGTCTGATGAACCTTCTCCTAGGATCAAAACCTTAGTCCGATGAATTTTTCTCCTAAGATAGAGACCTAGTCTGACGAACCTTCTCCTAGGATCAAAATCTTGGTCTGATGAATCTTTCTCCTAAGATAACCAAAAAACAAAAATGACCTAGTCTGATGAACCTTCTCCTAGGATCAAAATCTTAGTCTGACGAATTTTTCTCCTAAGATAGAGACCTAGTCTGACGAACTTTCTCCTAGGATCAAAATCTTAGTCTGATGAATCTTTCTCCTAAGATAACAAACAAAAAATGACCTAGTCTAATGAACCTTCTCCTAGGATCAAAATCTTAGTCTGACGAATTTTTCTCCTAAGATAGAGACCTAGTCTGACGAACCTTCTCCTAGGATCAAAATCTTAGTCCAATGAATCTTTCTCCTAAGATGCTAAAAAAAACATTTTGAAAAAAGAGTCATTTTCCTAAAGCCAGGCGCCCACCTGTATAACGAGAGGAATACATTTCAGTCCTTACATTTCAAGCATTGAAGTTAGGCGCCCACCTGCATAACAAGGGAATACATCCTAATCTAGTGTTTAGTTCACTCTCAGCACTGCACCAGTAGTATCAGTGGGCTACGATTTTGCTAACGACTCACAAACCTCCCCAGTGCAAACTGGGTTAGGAAATTTTGTTTGTTTTGTTTGTTTTGATTGTCAGGGACCCGGCTGTAGAACGGAGTTTGTGGTATGTCAAAGATCGAAGAAGTCAGGAGTCCGCCTGTCAAAGATCAAGCAGTGACCCACTGGAAAGCAGAAGGATTACAACAGAAATCCCCAGCATTCAATCCAAGATAGAAGCTCGCCTCAAGAACGCGAATCAATAGTCTGGGATGATCAAAAAAAGAAGAAAAAGAAGAAAAATGAATGAATCCAAAGCACGGAAGTGGAGAACAGATGTGATCTGCTCAAGAACTAGCGCCTACAACTAGCAAGTATCAAGGTTCAAATCCAAAGTCTGTATGAAGCACCATTCAAGACTCAAGACCAAGTTTCAGAAGACTTAAGAGATAGGAATCCTTGTAACTAGTAGCTGATAGGCTTAGTTAGTCTTTTTCAGTTTTTATTTTTGTTGTAACGACAGGACCGCGGACCGGAACCTCAACGGAACGGCACCTCGATCGGCTCTTCACCTCGGTACACTTCACTATCTCTCTCATTCTGAACTACACGTGGCCTGATTTCTGTATAACCAAGGATATGTAGGAAGCTCGGATACCAGGGCTCGGTCACATTCCCTCCCTTTCCTCAAGTGTAGTCCGTCCAAGTAATGGTCGGGTCAAAAACACGGCTAGTCGTTCTTTGTCGGAAAACTCTTCGTGTTTCCAGTCAAAGAGGGGCAGCTGTAAGCATGTGATTTTTGACTCTCCCCGGGAATTTTTACATTCTTAGCTTAAATATTTAATTTAGGACTAATATAGCTATTTTGACTATTTTTACTTTATGTTTCTCGCAAAAGAAAAAATTACAAAAAAAAGTATATATATAAATTTTAGTTTATGAATCCCTCATAAACTTGAAAAAATCAAAAATTGCACTTTATTTTGGTACTTTATATAAATTCGAAAATTAACAAAAAATATATATATAATTCTATTAATGTTTTGAAGTCATTTTAATACAAAAAATATTATTTCATATTTTTGTCTTTACTAAAAAAAACGAAAATTACAAAAAATAGTTTTATTAATATTTTATAGTTATTTTTAACTTTGAAAAATACAAAAAATATTACTTCATATTTTATCTTAATATTTACGAAAATTACAAAAAAATGGTTTTATTAATATTTTATAGTCATTTTAACTTTGAAAAAATACAAAAATATTACTTCATATTTTATCTTAATATTTACAAAAATTACAAAAATAGTTTTATTAATATTTTGTAGCTATTTTGAAACCTTAAAAATATTTAAAAAAAAAAGATATAGTTTTGTTAAATACTAGTCTTATTTTTGGTAGTTATTTTGCTTACATAGGACTAGTTAAGCAACGTGTTCCTATTTCTCGGCTCCGGGCAAAAGAATAATATTCGGGTTCAAACTACCCGGTCTTAGGCCTGATTTTCGGACCTAGCCCACAATAAACCGTGTCCAGGACACGTGGGGAACCCCACCACGCGTGGGGGACATATGCCTTGAACCCCACCACGCGTGGGGCTCATTTTTCTTGGCAAAGCATTACAAAACACGGACAAGGGGGACCAACAAAAGGAGGTTTTTTGGAAAAAATTTTGGGGAGGGAACTACTGTTGGTCTTCTTCTTCCTCCTTTGAAAACCAGTGGCTTCCTCCACCATCCAAACGCACCACCTTCTCAAACACCACCTTCAACGACAACAACCCATCCAAACGACCACCCGTCCCCTCCAAAACTCCAACGCCATAACCATCGTTCCACCACCATCAACATCCCAAAACCACCATTAACGACCCCTACTGTCGCAGCGAGGACGACCACCAACAAACCATCACCTTCCTCCTCCCAAACTCCATTCCCCACTTCCCCCTCGTCGGAACTACCATCAGCGACCACCCCGTCTCCTCCCAAGCTCCGTCGCTCACCTCCACTGTCCGAACGCCACCCCACGTTAAAAGGAGCAGGTGACAGAAACCAGTCCACAAAAACCTCCGACCACCCTAAACCATCGTCAAACAACCATCACCTCGTCGTCACTACCCAGCAGTCGAACCCCCTCCTCCTCACGTCCAGCAAAACCACCAGCCCCATCGCCTTCTTCCTCACCACAAAACCCTAGCAAAAACTTAGGAGCCCTCCCCGTCAACCACTGCCCGCAACCCCACCGTCCAAACGCGACAACCAACCAGCCATGTTATCGTTGTTCTTTCACTGTCGTCGTGCAGTCCGTTGAGGTCGTCTTTGTTCGTCGAGGTCCGGTACGTCGAGTTTGTTCCGAGGTTTCGTCGTTGTTCCGCGTCGAGTGAGGTCCGGTTCGAGTTCCGTAGGAAGCGTGTTTGTCGTCATGAGTTTGCCGAGGTGCAAAGGTCAGTAAACCTCGATGTATTAGATAAATAAATTTTACGTTGAATGTTCGAGATGCAATATAAAAATTGGTATGGAAATTTTCTTCCTATGTTTCATTGTCTGCATTTTGGTTCATTTTCATGTTATGTTATTCTTGTTTATTTGATGTCATTTAATTAAGTTGGGTTAATTGTTCTACGACGCAAGTTTGATGTTAATTTGTTCGTGGCCCTTTGCTTAGTTCATTCGGATAAAATTGGCATTAGTACTTGTTGTTACTACTCCCGAAACACTCGTTCGCTAAACTCATTTTATTAATTTTTTGACAAGTTATGAGATTTTAGTTGTAAAGAAGTCGTAAGGTTAGTATTGTTAAAGGCGTAGAAATGGCATCCTTTAAAAATAAATAAATGATAATAATAAAAAAAATAAAAAAATAATAATAATAAAATAAATAAAATGAGACGAGCCTCGCCGGAAAAAAAAATACAAGCTGCGGGGCCCTCTAAATGTATATATTAAATACTTAGATTCTGGGACGGGCCGTTAGCAAATTTCACGGTCTTACCCAAAAATAATAATGTGCTAGTTGCTCTAGGCGCGCCTTTAATAATTTAATTTTCCTAAACTCGGGTGCACATTTATGTGACCCAAATCTAAATCTCAACGGACTCGAAATGCGTCTCTAATCACGGGTATATTAATTATGGCGTGGCCCGAGATGCATTTCCATGACGTTGCAGATCCCTTAAAAAATAAGAAGGAGACGAGCCTCGCCGAATAAAAACACAAATTGCGGGGCCCTCAGTAAATACTTGTTTAAAATTACTTAGAATTCGGGAGGGTCGTTTAGCGAATGTCATGGCCTCCGCAAAATAATAACGCGATAGTCTCTTTAGGCGCGCGTTTAATAATTTACTTTCTTAAGCTCGGGTGTGCATTTCATGCGACCCAAATCCAAATCTCAAAACATCAAATAAAATGCGTTCCGGGTTGTGGGTGCATTTCATGTGACGTAGTCCAAAGACGTGTTTTAAATGATGTTCACATTTCTTTTAAAAACAATAATAGTAAAGCGGTTAAAAGATAAATTTGCACATAAGTTCATATTGTATTAAAAATCAGATAAATAAGCCAAATATAACAGTTAAGCGACCGTGCTAGAACCACGGAACTCGGGAATGCCTAACACCTTCTCCCGGGTTAACAGAATTCCTTATCTAGATTTCTGGTACGCAGACTGTAATATAGAGTCATTATTTTCCTCGATTCGGGATTAAAATTGGTGACTTGGGACACCCTGAATCTCCCAAGTGGCGACTCTGAAATAAATAAACGAATCCCGTTTCGATTGTCCTTTAATTGGAAAAAACTCCCCTCGCGCCCCTCGGGTGCGGAAAAAGGAGGTGTGACAGTGCTCCTCCTTCGGCAGTGGAAAGGGGAAAAGGTGTGCTGAAATCCCTCCATTTGAAAGCTGGCGGCAACAACGCTGGTGACCACCACCTTAATACCCTAAGACCATCTAACCACCCCCGTTCCAAATATGTTACTGGTGGGGTTCGAATCTTCCCCCATCATCTCGAATCTTCATTTGAAGATTCGAGCCAAATGGAAACCTACACCAACCAACCCCAAACTCACCCCAAGGCACCCCCTAACCACCCTCGTTACGGATCTGTTGGTTGCTCACCTCGAATCAACTTCCAACTTCTCGAATCTTCAATCGAAGATTCGAGCAGGACTTAGATCTACCCCAACCAACTCCAAATTCATACCAGATAACCCCCAGACCTCTCTCATACCCTAAATGACTTTGGTTTCGTTCAAATCTATTTAGAAACGTTCGAACCCTAAATCGAAAACCAGGAACCCTAGAAATTCAAATCATGGAATCCGTCCAAATTAAGTAAGGATTTGGGGTCTAATCTACCTTAATCGAAGTGTTCTCAGCTGAGAACACTTCGACTAAGGTCTGTTCGACCTCAAAGTGTCCGAGTCCGAAGATCGAGCCTAGGTCCGTGTAGTTCTGGTATTTTGAGGTATCTTGCTTTTTCACTTGTTCGGTGTTCATTTTTTTTATCTATGTATCTGTTTAGTTTAGTTTGATTGGTTTTTTCATTCTTTATCAATTCATTTCCTCATCCCCAGTGACCTTTTTATTTGGTCGATTTTTCTTTTGTTGATTAAATTGTACCTGTTATAAACTATACATTCAATTTGATTAATGTCGTCGAATAATTAGTTTCATAAGTCCCCTGTGTTGTACAAAGCCATGAATCAGCTTGTTTAAATGATTGATTTTGTTTGTTATTACCAATTGTGTATGTATAATCGATTAATAAGTTGCGTCGATTAATTAGTTTCCAGTTAATCCTTGTTTCTGTCAATAACACTGAAATTACCCGAATTGCCTATTTCTTTGTTTCTGATTTGTTCAGTGTCAATTGTAATATGTAATCGAATAATTAAGCTTCGTTGATTAGGTCGTTCGTATAGTTTGAATCATTTGACGTTCTGTTGTTTATAGTTTTTTCAATTGATTAGTTGTCTGATTAATTAAGATTCTGTTTGATTATGGGCATTGTTCTGAATCATTGAAACTCTTGTATTTGATGTATTTTTCTGCCTTAAAATTACTAACTGAAATTGGTTTATAGCTGTAGTAATTTAGGTGATCATATGGGAATTAGTTTAGTCAAATGATTAACTTTCCTCCTTATGTGAGTTGGTACAGCTGATAGGCAGTAATATTAAGGGGTTTCAGGGGTAATTTGGGAATGAAACAGTAGGAATAATATGTTAATGTTAGTGTTTTGTTAGTGGGATGTTAGTGTCTTTAAATTAAGGTGATAATGGGGAACAAAAGGGAATGGAGGGCTGAAATTAAGGAAAAAGCTTCCTTAGTGGATTTTAAAGTGAAACAATCAGATTTATAGTGGAAAAAGGGTCGGGCAGTAGATTGGAGAGAGGGCAGACTTGTATAAAAGGGTGTTGAGGCTGGATTTTGAAGGGGGGAATTGGAGAATTTAAGTTAAAATTTGACTGACTTTTAAATCTTGGAGAGTCAGAATTTGAGAAAAAGAAAGACTAGATTTTAACGTTAAGAATTCAGTTTCTTTTAAGAGTCAGTAGTTTGAGCGTGTTCTATTTTGAGTGTTAAAAAGAACAAAAATCAGAACGGTTCCATTGCATCTTTTGCTTCTGCTTCACTCTGCATTCTGCCTGTGATTGTTTGGCATTGCTGGGTTTTCAAGTTGCTTTTGCCTGGGTTGCTATTTGGTTATTTGCTACTGTTTCATTGGGTGTTGCTGGATTTCTGCTCGGTTTTTTAAAATTTATTGCTGGGTGTTGTTGTTTCATGCTACTTCTGCTGATCTTCCTCTTCTTTTGCTCTCCAATATCAGGTACACAACTGATACACTGATTATTGTAAGCTGAAAACATGGAAACATGTACATTATGAAAGAATGGAAGTTTGAAGTCTTGATATAGCTTTTTCTTTTCTTTTCATTAGTTGTAATTAGAACATGCTATATACTATTCTTATGTAATTTGATGCCCCTTGGTATAACTGAGCAGTTTTGTAGTAATGAAGTCAATGATATTCTGTTCATTTTAGCTTGGTTATCATTTATTATATGTTCAAATGCATGTCAAATAAAATCAGGTCCAGTAGACCATTTTAATTACCGTGGCAGTCTAGTTTTAACATTCAATGGTTTGAAGTTAGAATTAAAATTAGACCTCTATGTTACCTCACTCCAACTGATTGATTCTTTAAAACTTGGGTAATTTGTTTAATTAGATATCATCATTTTTACCTTTTCAGCATTACAAATTTTGAATATATGTAGAATAGTTTAACTAGGCCTCAATATTGGAACAAAATGGCCCAGGTCCAGTTTAATACTACCTACGTTGGACCTGGGCCCATGCTTGACAAACAGAGTGCCCATATGCACCTTTATATTCTGCTTTAACAAACTGCGTCCGAAACTCGGCTATAACATGCAATTTAATTAGGATTATTTTCTTTTATTTTAGAGACAAACTTAAATAGAAATGTAGTCACTTTACGATTGCTCTTTAAAAATAAATGAGCCTCGCCTCGCCAAATAAAACGCAAGCTGCGGGGCCCTCAATAAATGGTTAATAATTAATTAGACTTCGGATGGGCCGTTTTAGCAAGATTTCACGACCTTCTCAAAAAATAATAATACACTAGTCTCTTTAGGCCCGCCTTTAATAATTTACTTTCTTAAATGCTGGTGTACATTGATGTAACCCAAATCCGAATCTTGACGGAGTCGAAGTGTGTCGACGACCATGGGTGTATTGATTGTGACGTGGTTCGAGATACATTTTCACAACGTTGAAATTCTCTGTAAAATAATAATAATAATAATAATAAGAGCGGTTAAAGAATTAAAATTTGCATGTAGGTTCATAACTGTATAAAATCAGATAATCAAGCCGAATATGACAGTTGAGCGACCGTGCTAGAATCACGGAACTCGGGAATGCCTAACACCTTCTCCCGGGTTAACAAAATTTCTTACTCGGATTTCTGGTTTGCGGACTGTTAAATAGAGTCATTCTTTTCCTCGGTTCGGGATAAAAACCGGTAACTTGGGACACCATAAATCTCCCAAGTGGCGACTCTGATTCTTAAATAATAAATCCCGTTTCGATTGTCCTTTAATTGAAAAAAACTCCACTTATCCTCTATGCCTTTGCGGGCGCGGGTAAAAAGGAGGTGTGACAGCTCTGGCAACTCTGCTGGGGACCGAACCCAGATCTCTGGTTCAGGGTTCAAAATTCGAGCTTAGATAAATTGTTATATTTGGCTTTATCTGATTTTGTTACATGTTTGGGCCTATTGTGCTAAATGTTGCTTTTACCGCTTTGATATTATCTGAACTGCATATAAACTGTGCCGAAACCCTTCTCTTCTCACCTCCGGGGATGTGCTTACTGGTTGCGACTCCCTATTTTATTAGTGTCATACCCTGAAATAAAAGAGGCTCGGAAAGTTTCTAAGCAGACTGGTCTTTTGGTTCCCGGAAAGGAGCTCCTTCCTCAACTCGAGTTGTCCTCTCCGGTACACTGTCTAGAACATATACCCAGGCTGAACCTAGAATAACTTGACTTCATGCCGGATCCCTAGTAGGAACGTTTATTTGCATCATGTTGCATTTGACTTAGGGGACTCAACACAGGGGTTGGGTCCATCTAGGACAAGCAACCTGAAATGAAAAAAGACCATCCTGCTGCATCCTATTTGTTTTGCACATTTATTTGCTTCAGATCTGCATGTTGACCGGCTTCTGAAATCGGGAATTTTTGAAAAATTGTAAAAAAGAGAAAAAAAATAGCAGTGTAGGGAGATAACTACTTATTTTTAGAAAAATAAAACCAATGTCCAAGTAGTGTCAAAACCCTGCCGAAATTTTGAAAAAAATGAAAACAAAATTGTCTTTTTTAGTTTGATTTATTTGAAAAACAAAAGAAAGGAGTCTTGTTTACAAGTTTAGTTTATGTTAGGCGAACTACCCGGTTTGATTCTCACAGGGCGTGAGATACGTAGTCAACCCTCGTCGGGTCCAACTTCCCATTTTGCAAAAAATAGCCCAAAAAATGTCAAAAAATTTAATTTTTCGTCATAGAGTTGGGTGATGTTGTTTTGTCAGAAATAGCCGAATGCTCCCAAAAAGGACGTCGGAAGGCTGGCTTTGCATAAACGGCCACCTTTAGTCATTTTTTTAGATTTTTGACCGATTGCCCCACACAGCCTTAAAATCTTCGTCCCTGAGGTGCTGAAAGGCAGTGTTTGCAATATCAGATTTTTTTTTTTTGAAAAACAAGCAAAGAGTCATAAATGAGTCGGGTGATACCGTTTTATCAAAAATAGCTGAATGTTCCCAAAAGGGACACCGGAAGGCTGACTTTACATAAACGGCCACTTTTGTCATTTTTTGGATTACTGATCAGTTGACTCACACAACCTTAAAACCTTCGTCCCCAAAGTGCTGAAAGGTCGTGTTCGGAAAATCGGGTCTTTCTTTTATGAAAAATAATCAAATCGTTTTGAGTCAAATAAATTTTCTTTTGTTTAATCACATTAATAAATGTGCAGAATGAGCACGACTCAAAATGAACCTTTTTCAATCATGAATAAAATCCCCCTCCAGTTGCGGCTATGGTGGAATGATTTGGGCAAAGAAGGGCGAGACGAAGTCAAGAAACATCTGAAAGGTCTCACGGGTTTGTTGGGTATCAGGCCTCGAGGGGATATTATAAGGGCACTGGTCACTTACTGGGACCCTGCGCACAATGTCTTCCACTTCTTGGACTTTGAACTTACCCCGACTTTAGAAGAAATTGCAGGGTACATCGGCAGTGCTGAGGTTCTGTTGAGGCGTAAATACCTGGTTGCTCCAAGAGCCGTAGCGGTGCACCGGTTTTTGGACTCGTTAAAGATAGTCAGAACGATCCATAACCCAGACTTGGCGAAAGGTTTTTGCACTCTGAGCTTCAAATACCAAAGATACAGTCACATAGGAGGATTCGACAAGCCAGAAAACAAGTTGTGCAGCAAAAGTAACCGTCGAAAGTGGGATGAACATAGACGGGTTGCTTTCATGATAACCTTCTTAGGGATTTTAGTGTTCCCAAGAAAAGACGGGAATATTGACATAAAGATAGCTGGGGTCTTCAGTACTTTGCTCACTCGAGATGACAACACGTTTGCGCCCATGATTGTATCTGATATCTTTCGAGCTTTTACGACCTGCAAAGCCGGAGAGAATTTTTTCGAAGGGTGTAACTTGTTATTGCAAATGTGGATGACCGAACACCTATGTCACCGAGCCCAGTTCCTGAGCCATGGATCTTCTGAGAAAACATGCATAGAGGAGTTCTACACCAGAATTAATGAGGTTCGCTTACCTGAAGGAGTCTCGGCACGGACCTCATACTTTCGGACCCTCAACGCCAGTCAAATACAGTGGGCACTGGGATGGTTACCGATTGACGAAGTCATATATATGCCAGCAACTAGGCCCCATTTTCTCTTGATGGGGCTTAAGAGCATTCAACCTTATGCGCCATATCGGGTTTTGAGGCAGCTTGGGAGGTGTCAGATAGTGCCTAAAGATGAGGACCTGAGCACCCAAGTGATTGAGACCAGTTCCGATGGCCAGTTTCCTGAAGCAAGGGTCCGCCAGATTTGGAGCCAATGTCAATACTTGGAGGCAAATACTTGTGTACTGAATCGGGCAAGAGGGGAAGTTTCATCCGATATCAGGCTTGGTACAAAGGAGAAGTGTCGTCTAGAAGGCCGGCTAAAAGACCTCACCTTCAAGAATTTGCCAAGTCCTCACAAGAGCATTGGGACTGGTTGGCAAAGGAAAAAGAATACAGGGCCATAATAGGCAAGTTAAAGCAGCAGGTCATAGATCTTCAATTTGAAAGAGAAATTCAGACCGCGACCGATGAAGGGGACAGAAAGAAATCAGCCCAAGAAAATGACTCCCTTAGAGCTCAAAACCGACAAGTCATAATGGATGCCGACAACCAAGCCGGTCCGATAAAAGGCTGATAGCAGGGTTAAGGAATCAGGTCATTGACAGCCGAAAAAACTTGGAAAGATCCGAGGCTAGCATAGCAAGAATGCGGGCCAGATGGGTAAAAGGTGCAGCATCACAGAAAAAGCACCTATGGCAAGTGAGAAGGGATTATGAAGGGAGCATTGCAATATTAAGATAAACAAATTCCACTCTCAGGGAACGAGTCTTTAAACAAGCCCGAGATGCTAGAACGGACAGGGAGCACTGCTATGATTCAATAGCCCAAATGGAAGAACAAATGGAGAGGTTCCAAGATCAACTTGTTGATAACACTCAAGTATTGGGATTAAAGAATCAACGAATAGAACAGCTGTGTATGAAAAGGGATAGAATCAGGGGTAGGATCGATGAGATTGGGCACTACATTACCACGAAGTGTCTAACATGTGAGGAAATGCCCCATGATACCTTTTTTGCCTCAGTCATGGGTTATATCCACCGGGTCATGGAGGAATTAAAAAGCTTGCAAAGAGGCCTTGCACCAAAGCCCGTGGAAAGGCTGAACGATGCCTCGCGGGCACCAAAATTCAAGGCCTTAATGTATCCCTAGTTCAAGTCTGCATTGTTGTTTTTAAAAGTCTGTTGTCTACCCTTCTGTTCTCTTTTCATATCAAACAATGTTAATAGTGTGGAGTCTGTATTTCATTTGTTTTTTTTTTCAAATGGGTAGCTTGTAATAGCATATTTTGGTAATAAAATGGAAAAAAAATTGTGTCTTTACTTGTGGGAGAACTACGCCCGGTCTGATTCATGCGGGGACATGATACGTAGGCAATCCACATAAGATTCAACCACCACTAAAAAAAGGAAAAAAGGACATAAAAAGAGAGGGTAAGTCGGGATGATGCATGCAATCGAAGCAAAAACATGTTAGAAATGGTTAAACTGCCTAGGAACATTGCATTCCCCAACGTGAAATTGCAATATGTGTTAAACTCTAACGCTAACAAGTTTGTTGTTTATTCAGAGAAAGAGATTTCAAAACAGTTAGCTCGTTAGAACGTTCTGGCAGATTACCATTACCACACAAGATCAAAAGGGCCCATTCCGGAAAGTATGTCTGGTTCGGACAAAAGTGTTGAGGAGGAAAAGACGGAGATGCAAATGATGAAGGAGGAAGTAGATAGGTTGAGACAAGAGATAGCTGGGATGCACCTAGCCTGGGCTAAGGGACAAACACCACCAATACTTCCCTCTACTCCTACCATTTCACCAGCTCGAACTCCGGAACACCCTTCCACTGGTCCATCAACGAGCTTCCCCATTGCCCAATACTATCAAGGGGAAACTTCCTATAATCCCCAAGCTTCACCACCCAAATAAAACCCTCCTCCACCAGTTGTTCCTGTTTTCGTGGCACCTCCACCCGCCACATTGCAAACATCATCCGATGAACCAGTGTTTCAGGTTCACGACAATCAATACTATCCTCCTGAACTCACCTTCAAAACACCCGAGCCATACACTTACACCCCTTACCTTCAGCTCCCAACAGAAACTGAGAGGCCAGCTAAGAATCCGGAGTAGGACGAAGTGCTCCATAAAGTGAAAAGCCTGGAGCAATCCTTTAGGAATATGCATGGATTGGGCAGCCAAGTCAGTGTGTCCTATAAAGATCTGTGTCCCTTCCCCGATGTTCAATTGTCGAAAGGCTTTAAGATGCCAAAGTTCGATCTATATGAGGGACATGGTGATCCCATGGCGCATCTACGAGGTTTCTGCAGTAAGATGAGAGGGGCAGGTGGAAAGGATGAGTTGCTGATAGCTTATTTCGGTCAAAGTTTAAGCGGGTCCGCATTAGAATGGTACACGAGGCAAGATTCTAACAGGTGGTATACCCGGGACGATCTAGCACAAGCGTTTGCAGGTCATTTCCAGTATAACCTTGAGATCATCCCCGACTGTCTCGCACTGTTAAAACTTGAGAAAAAGCCTGGAGAGAGCTTCAGGGAATTCGGATTCTGTTGGAGAGAACAAGCAGCAAGAGTCGATCCACCAATGAGGGAAAGTGAAATGGTGGACTACTTCTTACAAACTTTGGAGCCAACTTACTTTGGTCACCTGGTGACGTCAGTTGGTAAATCTTTCAATGAAGTAGTAAAAATGGGCGGTATGGTTGAAGAAGGACTCAGGTCCAACAAGATAATGAGTTATTCAGCAATCAAGGCTACAACTCAGGCTATCCAAAGCGGCACGGGAGGTGCACTCGGGAAAAAGAAGAGAGAGGAGGTCGCAACAGTCGAAGCAGGTAATTGGTCCATATCAAGAGGCCTTCCCCTCACTACCAACCCAGACCCCATTACCCAAACTATCCACATACTCCATAAAATCCTCCACAACCCTATTATCCACCACAAGAGCCACATTTCTCCATCCATCACGCCCAAACTTACACCCAGCCTCAGGCTCGCCCGCAATAGCGTGCGCCGGCTCCCCAACATACATATCCACCACCACAAAACACATATCCACCTCCATAAAATACATATCCACCACCAAGGGCCTACAGGAATCCTTCAGGGCCAAGCTTCCGCGGAAATCAGGCTTTCAGGAACGAAAGGATGCAGAGGCCGAGAACATTCACTCCGTTGGGAGAAACCTATACTACTCTGTTCCACAAGTTGAGGCAGATAGGCCTATTAAGTCCTGTTGAACCCAAATTGCCAAATCCCCTTCCCAAAAATCTGGACCACTCAGTAAGCTGTGAATATTGTTCGGGGGCTCCCGGGCATGATACTGAGAAATGTTGGAAGTTGAAGACTGTCGTACAAGATCTTATTGACACAAATAGGATCGAGGTTCAAGCACCAGAGGCACCCAACATCAATGAAAACCCGTTACCAGTGCACCATGATGCCCACATGATCGAACTAGTGCACGAAGGAGGGAAACCTAAAACACCCTCACAAACGGTAATGATGATTCATGCCAGTCCAAACGAAAAATCGACCAGTGGAAAGGCAGTGGTACAGTTAGGAAAGGTAGATGACAAGCCATTTGTTGTAGTGGGGAAAGGTTCGTTTGTTGCTGCGAAGAAACCAGAGTCAGTCAGGACAGTGCTGCAGGGAGTATCAAGCACACCAGTGTTAGTGGTGAAGGGGGTCCACGTAGAACCAGTTATTATTAGGCCAGTAATGCAGTTGCCGATAACAAGTGAGAAAGTTGTGCCATGGAGCTACAGTCAAGTGACAGTGATGCATAAGGGGAAGGAGATTGTGGAAGAAGTATGCGAGGCCCAGGGGTTAACTCGTTCGGGAAGGTGTTTTATTCCCGCAGAATTGAGAAGGGCCAATCCTGTAAAGAAGCCAGTGAAGGAGGAAGAAGCAGAGGAGTTTCTGAAGAAGATGAAGGCATAAGACTACTAAATTATAGAGCAGTTGAGGAAGACCCCAGCCCAGATTTCGTTGCTATCCTTGTTGATCCATTCAAGCGATCATTGTCAGGCCTTAATGAAGATTCTGAACGAAGCCCATGTCCCGGACAAGCTCTCAGTGAACCATTTGGAGAAAATAGTGCACAAGATCTTTGAGGTAAACCGAGTAACATTCTCTGATGATGAGTTACCGGTAGAGGGTACAGAACACAACAGAGCACTCTACCTGACTGCAAAATGCGAAAAATCGGTGGTCACTCGAGTACTGATTGATAATGGATCAAGTGCCAATATCTGTCCTTTGGCAACTTTGAACAAACTAAAGGTTGCTGATGATAGGATCCACAAGAACAACGTCTGCGTCCGAGGTTTTGATGGGGGCGGTACTGACACAGTGGGTGATATCGTACTGGAATTAACCATTGGTCCAGTCGAGTTCACCATGGAATTTCAAGTGATAGATGTGGCGGTGTCGTACAATCTTCTGTTGGGACGACCCTGGATCTACGCAGCCAAAGCAATGCCTTCTACACTGCATCAGATGGTCAAATTTGAATGGGAAAGGCAAGAGATTGTGGTACACGGGGATGACGGCACACATGCCGTCAATGATGTTATTGTTCCCTTCATAGAAACCGACGATGACAAAGGCCCATGGATTTATCAGGTTTTTGACGCAGTCTCAGTAGACAAAGTTCCTGAGGGTGGGGGCCTTCCACTTCCTAGAATCACAGCTGCAACCTTCATGATAGACTCAGAGATGTTGAACAGCAGGTTTGTACCAGGAAAAGGTCTGGGGATTGATCTGCAGGGAATAGTCCAGCCAGTTTCTTTGCCCAAGAACCTGGATACTTTTGGGTTGGGATTCAAGCCTACCGTAACGGATGTAAAACGGGCCCGCAAGTTGAAGAAAAGAGTTTGGATCCTTCCTAAGCCAATCTCGCGCCTATCCAAATCATTTGTCAGAGCAGGGTTCAGAAAGTTGTCGATCCCAGAAGTTCTCAGACCCCTGATCGGGCCAGATGGGGATTTGAATGAGGGCTTTGAAAGAATGTTCGCAGATGTCAACATGATAGAAGCTGGAGAGGGTTCCAGTAAGGCAGACATACAGTTTGTGGGGTCTAAGGCCAATGTCAACAATTGGACAACTACTTCTCTTCCTACTCGGAGGGAGTCCTAGTAGTTGGCTCTGATTTTCCTTCTTGTTTTCTGGATTATTCCAGGGTTGTAATCCAGATTCCTTTTTATTTTTATTATTGCTCAACAAAGTGTGAAACCTTGTTATCCCATAGTTCAATAAAATGAAAAGTTTCTTCTTGATTCCTTATTTTATTTTTAATTGTTGTTTCTTCCTTTTCTTTTTCTGAACAGTTCTTTTCATACTGGTCTTAACGACATGGCATGCACAACGGATCTTCAACCTAGTCTAAAAGATCAATCTGATTCCGAACTAACTATACAAGAGGTCGATTATGATAATGAATCGGAATACGATGAGGATGAAGCCTTCGAAGAAATAAACAGAGAGCTAAGCCAGTTTGAAGAAAAATCCAGGCCCAACTTAAATGACACAAAATCCATCAATTTAGGGGATGCAGTCGATATCAGGGAAACTAAAATAAGCATCCACATTGCACCAAATATCAGGGAAGAATTAATCAAAACACTTATTGAGTTCAAAGATGTTTTTGCATGGTCGTATGATGACATGTCGGGGTTAAGCACGGATTTAGTGGTTCATAAATTGCCCACTGACCTGGCATGCCCTCCCGTCAAGCAGAAATTGAGGAAGTTCAAAACAGACATGAGTGTGAAGATTAAAGAAGAAGTAACCAAGAAGCTACAAGCAAAGGTTATTCGGGTCACTCGATATCCTGATTGGTTGTCTAATGTGGTGCCAGTGCCGAAGAAAGTTGGGAAGATCAGGGTGTATGTCGATTACCGCAACCTGAACAGGGCAAGCCCAAAGGGCAACTTTCCTTTACCCAATATCCATATCTTAATCGACAATTGTGCCGGACGTGAGATCGGATCTTTTGTAGATTGTTATGCTGGGTATCATCAGATTCTGATGGATGAAGAAGATGCGGAAAAGACGACATTCATTATGCCGTGGGGAACTTATTGCTACCGGGTAATGTCATTTGGTTTGAAGAATGCTGGGGCAACGTAAATGAGAGCAATGACTACTGTGTTTCATGACATGATCCACAAAGAAATTGAGGTGTACGTGGACGATGTGATCATAAAGTCCAAACGTCAGGAAGACCACGTAGCAGACCTGAGGAAGTTTTTTCAAAGACTTCGAAGGTATGATATTAAGCTCAACCCGGCCAAATGTGCATTTGGTGTTCCATCTGGGAAGCTATTGGGATTCATCGTCAGTCGGCGAGGTATTGAGTTGGACCCATCAAAGATCAAATCTATCCAAGATTTGCCACCGCCGAAGAACAAGACAGAAGTAATGAGTCTGTTGGGAAGGTTGAATTACATCAGCAAATTTATTGCTCAACTCACAGCAACTTGTGAACCCATTTTTCGGCTACTAAAGAAAGATGCTGTGATAGAATGGACGGCAGAATGTCAGGAGGCATTTGACCAGATCAAGGGATATTTATCAAATCCACCTGTGTTGGTTCCACCTGAGCCGGGGAGACCATTAATTCTTTATCTAACAGTCCTGGAGAATTCGTTTGGCTGTGTGTTGGGGCAACCCCACATTACAGGAAGGAAGGAGCAAGCCATCTATTATTTTAGCAAGAAGTTTATAGTATATGAGGTTAAGTACACTCAACTCGAGAAGACATGTTGCGCCCTAACTTGGGTGGCCCAGAAATTAAAGCATTATTTGTCTTCATATACTACTTATCTCATTTCACGCTTGGATCCACTAAAGTATATTTTATAGAAGCCTATGCCCACAGGGAGGTTAGCAAAATGGCAAATATTACTCATGGATTTTGACATCGTCTATGTGACGAGGACGGCCATGAAAGCCTAAGTACTGGCCGATCACTTGGCTGAGAATCCTGTTGATGAAGAATATGAGTCGTTAAGGACGTATTTTCTTGACGAGGAAGTAATGCATATAGATGAGTTGGAATTACCTGAGGAACCAGGTTGGAAGCTTTTATTTGATGGAGCCATAAATGCGAAGGGAGTTGGAATAGGAGCGGTACTTATTTCTGAAACAGGACGTCATTATCCTGTTACAGCTCAGCTGCGTTTCTATTATACCAACAACATGGCTGAGTATGAGGCATGCATTTTGGGTTTGCGACTAGCTGCAGACATGGATGTCCAGGACGTTTTGGTATTGGGAGACTCGGACCTCCTGGTGCATCAGATTCAGGGTGAATGGGAAACACGGGATTTGAAACTCATACCATATCGACAATGTTTGCACGATCTGCAAGCGATTTCGATTAGTGGAGTTCAGACACATCCCAAGAATTCACAATGAGGTTGTCGATGCATTGGCCACTTTAGCATCGATGTTGCACCACCCAGACAAAATTCATGTTGACCCGTTGCACATCCAGGTTTGTGATCAGCATGTTTATTGCAATATGATAGAGGAAGAAGTGGATGGCGAGCCATGGTTTTATGACGTCAAGGAGTACCTCGGGATGGGGATATACTCGGAGCAGGCCACCAGAGATCAAAAAAGAGCCATTCGGCGATTGGCAAGTGGATTTTTCCTCAGTGGAGGAGTGTTGTACAAAAGAACCCCAGATTTGGGATTGCTGAGATGTATAGATGTCAGTCAAGCCACGACAGTTATGACAGAGGTACATGTTGGAGTTTGTGGGCCACATATGAGCGGATATGTATTGGCAAAGAAAATTCTTCGAGCAGGGTACTATTGGCTCACTATGGAGCGTGATTGTATCAATTTCGTACGGAAATGCCATAAATGTCAGATACACGGAGATTTGATTCATTCTCCGCCGACAGAATTGCATACAATGTCAGCACCATGGCCATTTGTTGCCTGGGGCATAGATGTCATTGGACCTATTAAGCCGACAGCTACCAACGGTCATAGGTTCATTCTGATGACCATCGACTATTTCACTAAGTGGGTTGAAGCTAAAACTTTCAAGTCGGTAACCAAGAAGGCAGTGGTGGATTTTGTTCACTCCCATATCATCTGTAGATTTAGGATCCCAAAAGTGATCATCACGGATAATGGTGCTAATCTTAACAGCAATTTGATGAAAGAGGTATGTCAACAGTTTAAGATTACACACCGTAATTCCACTTCACCATATCGTCCCAAGGCGAATGGAGCAGTTGAAGCAGCCAACAAGAACATCAAGAAGATACTGAGGAAGATGGTAGAAGGATCTAGACAATGGCATGAAAAATTACCATTTGCATTGTTGGGTTATCGCACCACTGTCCGTACTTCAGTAGGGGCAACTTCTTATTTATTGGTATATGGAACTGAAGCAGTAATACCGGCGGAAGTTGAAATTCCATCCCTTCGGATTGTCGCTGAGGTTGAGATTGATGATGACGAGTGGGTCAAAACTCGTTTGGAGCAGTTGAACTTGATTGATGAAAAAAGATTGGCAGTTGTGTGTCATGGCCAGTTATATCAAAAGAGAATGGCGAGAGCCTACAACAAGAAGGTGCGCCCCAGAAAATTTGAGGTGGGGCAGCAGGTGTTGAAACAAATCCTGCCACATCATGCCGAAGCAAAAGGCAAGTTCGCCCCGAATTGGCAAGGACCGTTCATTATAACCAGAGTGTTGTCCAATGGCGCTTTATGTTTAAAATAAATCGACGAAAAATGCATCGATATGGCTATCAATTCTGACGCAGTTAAGAGATATTATGTATAATTTCTTTTTGTAAATGTTGTTTGTTTATGGTTGGCATTTATCAGAGAATGAAATGACGGAGGCAATTCTTTCTTCTATCCAAACACTTTAACCTTTGCTTCTCCTTTTGAGCCTTATTTATTCTTTTATATCCCTTTTTTGGAATCAGTAATTAAAATGAAAGAAAAAGAAAAAGAAAAATAATGATGATAAAGAAAAAGTCACAAGAAAATAAAGGAATGGGAACTACGTTTGACCTGATTCCTCAAAGAAGGATACGTAGGCGCCTCACGGATCAGTCATAGTGTAATATGGTGTGCATAATGTAACATAGTGTAACAAAATAAAAATCCCCAAGCAAGAAAACTGGGGCAGAAGTTTGCGTTTGTAATTTTGGTAAGAAAGTTTGATTCCAAGAGTTGTACTGTTTTACTCATCAAAATTATTTTGAACTTTTGATACCCCTTTTCCTTTTTTAACCATACACAAAACCCATATTAATGTCCAAAAAAGACCTCCCGATCAGTATCTGAGAAGTGCCAAGTCAATACAAATGGAAGTCGGGAATAACACTCTGATCCCCAACAAAGAAGAAGATCATAAACTGGAAATGAATTGATAGCCGAAAGAATCCCCAGCAAAGAGCGTCATATCGACAACACTCCAATCGCCAGCTGAAAAATAAAATAAAATGAGAGAGTCTTATCGGTGAAAACCTTCACAGGCACCATGAGGCGATGGGAGTTGAGAGAAATGAGAGAGTCTTATTAGTGAAAACCCCTCGAAGGGCACTATGAGGTGACAAAGCAAGATTGGCGGAAAGGGTCCACATTCGGCAAAACGTTGAGTATTTATTTATCCCCAGCAAGATGAGGCCATCCGAAAGATGGATTGATACGAATAGACTGGGTTGATTAATCCGGAATGCACGACATGATCATTGGGATCGGTTATATCATTCAGATAAGTTCTTTTCTTTCTTTTTCCCCAGCATTTGTTCAGAAAGACTTCTTCTTTTTCTATTTTTTGAAATCATCACTTTTTCATTTCTTGGTTTAAAAGACTTTACCTCCCCAGCAGTTTGTTTTTGAAAAGAATTTTCAAAGCTTACTACCAGTGGCCAAAATGGTGCAAAGAAAAATGCGAATAGGACAGGCCAAAGATAAGGCGACAAAGCGAAAAGGAGTTTGTCGCAAGACCAAATGACGAATAGTTCTAGATCCCAAGAGGGACAAATTTCCAGGGGAAGTCGGAGAAAAACAGAAAGAACAACAGTTAAAAAGTTAGGGATCAAATTCCAAAAAGATCCCCAACAGATTTGCGAGATACAGGAACAACTCCGACAGATTCTCGACCAAGCTCCACAATGGTCGGATAACACAGAGCGGGGAAGGAAGAGAAACGAAAAACCATCCCCAGCAGGAATATCAGCCCCAGCAAACAATATCATCCCCAGCAAGTTTTATAGCAAAGCAGGGAAAAGAAAAGGGAAAAACCATCCCCAGCAGAAGTGGCACGACCACTCGCCTCGTTTTAAACTAACAAATTTTTCTTTGATATAAAGCAGGGAAAGGAAATATTATTGACAGCAGGAAGACAGGGTCACAAAGAAGATTATTAAACTGGGGCAGAAAATTTTCTCTCATTACGAAAATTTTCTTGAAATCAGATAGCTATTTGGGAAAGAGAGAAGATAACACAAGTTTTGAAGGAAGTAAAATCCCCAGCAGTTTACGAGAAGGGAGATACAAGTTTTAAAAGAAAAGCAATCTTGGAAGAAGCAAGATAACCCAAAGTTGTAAAAGTAATGACCTTTGAATCTATATCATCCCCACCATTGTTAAAAGGAGGAAGATAATTCCCCATCAGTATTATTCCCGGCAGGTTTCAGGGAAGTGAAAGCACCAGCTTTAAAGGAAATAGTCTTTGAAGAAGGAAAATGACATATTGATGAAATAAAATATCGATTTTATCCCTAGCAGTTTTCAGAGGAATAAAACACCAATTTAAAAAAAAAGTTGTTGAAGTCAGGAGCCCGCCTGGAGAATGGAGGTGTTATTTTTTGAATTAATGTTGAAGTCAAGAGCCCGCCTGGAGAATGGAGGTGTTAATTTTTGAATTAATGTTGAAGTCAGGAGCCCGCCTGGAGAATGGAGGCTGAATTATTTTTAAGTTGTTGTTGAAGTCAGGAGCCCGCCTGGAGAATGGAGGCTGAATTATTTTTAAGTAGTTGAAGAAGTCAAGAGCCCGCCTGGAGAATGGAGGTTGAATTATTTTTAAGTTGTTGTTGAAGTCACGAGCCCGCTTGGAGAATGGAGGCTGAATTATTTTTAAATTATTGTTGAAGTCAGGAGTCCGCCTGGAGAATGGAGGTGTTATTTTTCGAAATTGTTGTTGAAGTCAGGAGCCCGCCGGAGAATGGAGGCTGAATTATTTTTAAGTTGTTGTTGAAGTCAGGAGCCCGCCTGGAGAATGGAGGTGTTATTTTTCGAAGTTGTTGTTGAAGTCAGGATCCCGCCTGGAGAATGGAGGCTGAATTATTCTTAAGTTGTTGTTGAAGTCAGGAGCCCGCCTGGAGAATGGAGGTGTTATTTTTCGAAGTTGTTGTTGAAGTCAGGAGCCCTCCTAGAAAATGGAGGCTGAATTATTTTTAAGAAGCTGTTGAGGTCAGGAGCCCGCCTGTAGAACGAAGGTTGTTATAATTTTAAGTCGAAGAAGTCAGGAGCCCGCCTATAGAACGGAGGTTGTTAAATTTTAAATTGGAGTCAGGAGCCCACCTGTAGAACGGAGGTTGTTATATTCTAAGATTGGAGAAGTCAGGAGCCCGCCTGTAGAACGGAGGTTGTATATTTTTAAAAAAAAAAGTTGAAGAAGTCAGGAGCCCACCCGTAGAACGGAGGTTGTTATATTCTAAGTCGGAGAAGTCAGGAGCTCGCCTGTACAATGGAGGTTGTTAAGTTTTAATTTGGAGTCAGGAGCCCGCCTGGAGAATGGAGGTTGTTTATTTTAAAAAAGTTGAAGGAGTCAGGAGCCCGCCTGTAGAACGGAGGTGGTTGTATTTTTAAATTATGGAAGAAGTCAGGATCCCGCCTGGAGAATGGAGGTTGTGTCATCTTTCAGAAGTCAAGTTGGAGTCAGGAGCCCGCCTGCAGAACAGAGGAATACATTTCAAGATCAAATCAGAAGACAGTAATGAGGAGGGTTCCAACAAAAATCCCCAGCATAACAAGCTCTAATGTAGGAAGCAGTGTCCCCAGCAGACAGAGCGGAATAATAAAACTTGTGTTCAGAAAAGCAAAAGGCCAGGGTCATCCCCAGCAGTTTTCGAAAGAAAGGCACCAGAGGAAACACAAGTCAACAAGAAAGCAAGGCAACCAGAGCAAGTGGAAGATAGATAAGATTTTGCAATTCCTAGTTTAGTATAGCCTCTTGTTTTCTTTTGAGCACAATGTAACAAGGAGATCGGTAAGCAGTAGTAACAACATGCAACAACAGTAACAGCAAAAGGCAGTCCCACGGTAGTCCCAGCTGCCAAAAAATTTTCTGAACTACACTGACCTGATTCCCTTCTAGCCAGGGATATGTAGAAAACCTTTGAAGCAAAGGTTCGGTTAAATCATTTTCAAAAACAAAATGCTTCACACGGAGTATTCCAACGGGCAAAAATCGCTCGTATCCGCTCACTTTATCTTTGCACGAAAACCCTTCGTGTTTTCGGACAAAGAGGGACAGCTGTGAGCACGTGATTTTTGCTTCACGAAAACTACTCCAAAAGAAATCAAAAATAAAACAAAATTCTCTTGGTGTACAATTTTTAGGATTTGCGTGGCAGTTTTTGATAATTATTTATGTTTTTGTCCGTAAATGTTTACCTTGTTGTAGTTAATTGAAAAATACAAAAAAATACATGTTGCATGCATATTTAGGGTTTAATTATGCATTTAGGAATTAATTAAACCATCATTTGGCTCTAAAAGGAAAATCACAAAAATATGCGTTTTATTCTATTTGTTGTCATTGTGTGATTTTATTTTAAGGTTTTAATTTGTGTGTTAATTGTTGTAAGTGTTAATTAATATTTTTGTAGTTTTATTTTTTTATTTCACAATTTAATTAGGAATTGTGTTTAAATTAGAAAATAAAGAAGGAAAAGGAAAAGAGTTCAAAAAAAATGAAGAAAATTCGGACTGGGCCAGTTTTTAAAAGAGAATTCAGGCCCAAAAGTCACACTCCCTACCCGGCTCAGGTCTGTCAACCCAAAGACCACCAAACGACGTAGTATAGGGCAAGGGCTACGTCATTTTGATGGTGCCCGGTCCAGTTAATCACAAAAGACAAACCAAACGACGCCGTATTGGCACTTTCCATCTGGACCGTTGATCAAACAGATCTAACGGTCCAGTTCAGTTCTTTCATTAAACCAAACGATGTCGTATGGTTGTATTTGATCGGGGTCGTTCATTGCTTTTGATCTAATGGCTCCAAGGCTTTCCTTCATGACCCGACCCACTCCCATCTGAGACCGACCCAATCCCCACTCAATCAAAACGGCACTGTTCCCTTAAGTGAAGAGATCCTGGCCATCAATCTTACCTGATCCAACGGCCAGGATCCATCCCTCCCCTCCGTATATAAGGTCAATTCTCACCCCACGCCCCCATAACCAAACACCCCCCCCCTCATCCCTGTTCATCGTCTCTTTCACAGACGGACCCCAAAACCCTAGCCGCCTCAAAATCCCTTCGTTTGAAAGCAGGCGGCAACAATGCCGGTGACCACCACCTTAACACCCTAAGACCATCTGACCACCCCCGTTCCAAATATGTTACTCGTGGGGTTCGAATCTTCCCCATCGTCTCGAATCTTCATTTGAAAATTCGAGCCAAACGGAAACCTACACCAACCAACCCCAAACTCACCCCAAGGCACCCCCTAACCACCCTCGTTACGGATCTGTTGGTTGCTCACCTCGAATCAACTTCCAACTTCTCGAATCTTCAATCAAAGATTCGAGTAGGACTTAGATCTACCCCAACCAACTCCAAATTCATACCAGACAACCCCCAGACCTCCTTCATACCCTAAAAGACTTTGGTTCCGTTCAAATCTGTCTAGAAACGTTCGAACCCTAAATCGAAAACCAGGAACCCTAGAAATTCAAATCATGGAATCCGTCCAAATTAAGTGAGGATTTGGGGTCTAATCGATCTTAATCGAAGTGTTCTCAACTGAGAACACTTCGACTAAGGTCTGTTCGACCTCAAAGTGTCTGAGTCCGAAGATCGAGCCTGGGTCCGTGTAGTTCTGGTATTTTGAGGTATCTTCCTTTTTCACTTGTTCGGTGTTCATTTTTTTTATCTATGTATCTGTTTAGTTTAGTTTGATTGGTTTTTCCATTCTTTATCAATTCATTTCCCCATCCCCAGTGACCTTTTTATTTGGTCGATTTTTCTTTTGTTGATTAAATTGTACCTGTTATAAACTATACATTCGATTTGATTAATGTCGTCGAATAATTAGTTTCATAAGTCCCCTGTGTTGTACAAAGCCATGAATCAGCTTGTTTGTATGATTGATTTTGTTTGTTATTACCAATTGTGTATGTATAATCGATTAATAAGTTGCATCGATTAATTAGTTTCTAATTAATCCTTGTTTCTGTCAATAACACTGAAATTACCCGGATTGCCTATTTCTTTGTTTCTGATTTGTTCAGTGTCAATTGTAATATGTAATCGAATAATTAAGCTTCGTTGATTAGGTCGTTCGTATAGTTTGAATCATTTGACGTTCTGTTGTTTATAGTTTTTTCAATTGATTAGTTGTCTGATTAATTAAGATTCTGTTTGATTATGAGCATTGTTCTGAATCATTGAAACTCTTGTATTTGATGTATTTTTCTGCCTTAAAATTACTAACTGAAATTGGTTTATAGCTGTAGTAATTTAGGTGATCATATGGGAATTAGTTTAGTCAAATAATTAACTTTCCTCCTTAGGTGAGTTGGTACAGCTGATAGGCAGTAATAATAAAGGGTTTTAGGGGTAATTTGGGAATGAAACTGTAGGAATAATATGTTAATGTTAGTGTTTTATTAGTGGGATGTTAGTGTCTTTAAATTAAGGTGATAATGGGGAACAAAAGGGAATAGGGGGCTGAAAATAAGGAAAAAGCTTCCTTAGTGGATTTTAAAGTGAAAAAATCAGATTTATAGTGGAAAAAGGGTCGGGCAGTAGGTTGGAGAGAGGGCAGACTGGTATAAAGGGTGTTGAGGCTGGATTTTGAAGGGGGGAATTGGAGAATTTAAGTTAAAATTTGACTGACTTTTAAATCTTGGAGAGTCAGAATTTGAGAAAAAGAAAGACTAGATTTTAACGTTAAGAATCAGTTTCTTTTAAGAGTCAGTAGTTTGAGCGTGTTCTATTTTGAGTGTTAAAAAGAACAAAAATCAGAACGGTTTCATTGCATCTTTTGCTTCTGCTTCACTCTGCATTCTGCTTGTGATTGTTTGGCATTGCTGGATTTTCAAGTTGGTTTTGCCTGGGTTGCTATTTGGTTATTTGCTACTGCTTCATTGGGTGTTGCTGGATTTCTGCTCGGTTTTTTAAAATCTGTTGTTGGGTGTTGTTGTTGTTGCATGCTACTTCTGCTGATCTTCCTCTTCTTTTGCTCTCCAATATCAGGTACACAACTGATACACTGATTATTGTAAGCTGAAAACATGGAAGCATGTACATTATGAAAGAATGGAAGTTTGAAGTCTTGATATAGCTTTTTCTTTTCTTTTCATTAGTTGTAATTAGAACATGCTATATACTATTCTTATGTAATTTGATGCCCCTTGGTATAACTGAGCAGTTTTGTAGTAATGTAGTCAATGATATTCTGTTCATTTTAGATTGGTTATCATTTATTATATGTTCAGATGCATGTCAAATAAAATCAGGTCCAGTAGACCATTTTAATTACTGTGGCAGTCTAGTTTCAACATTCAATGGTTTGAAGTTAGAATTAAAATTAGACCTCTATGTTACCTCACTCCAACTGATTGATTCTTTAAAACTTGGGTAATTTGTTTAATTAGATATCATCATTTTTACCTTTTCAGCATTACAAATTTTGAATATGTAGAATAGTTTAACTAGGCCTCAATATTGGAACAAAATAGCCCAGGTCCAGTTTAATACTACCTACGTTGGACCTGGGCCCATGCTTGACAAACGGACTACCCATATGCACCTTTATATTCTGCTTTAACAAACTGCGTCCGGAACTCGACTATAACATGCAATTTAATTAGGATTATTTTCTTTTATTTTAGAGACAAACTTAAATAGAAATGTAGTCACTTTAGGATTGCTCTTTAAAAATAAATGAGACGAGCCTCGCCAAATAAAACGCAAGATGTCGGGCCCTCAATAAATGGTTAATAATTAATTAGACTTCGGATGGGCCGTTTTAGCAAGATTTCACGACCTTCTCAAAAAATAATAATGCACTAGTCGCTTTAGGCGCGCCTTTAATAATTTACTTTCTTAAATGCGGGTGTACATTGATGTAACCCAAATCCGAATGTGTCGACGACCACGGGTGCATTGATTGTGACGTGGTTCGAGATACATTTTCACAACGTTGTAATTCTCTGTAAAATAATAATAATAAGAGCGGTTAAAGAATTAAAATTTGCACGTAGGTTCATAACTGTATAAAATCAGATAATCAAGTCGAATATGACAGTTGAGCGACCGTGCTAGAATCACGGAACTCAGGAATGTCTAACACCTTCTCCCAGGTTAACAAAATTCCTTACTCGGATTTCTGGTTCGCGGACTGTTAAATAGAGTCATTCTTTTCCTCGGTTCAGAATAAAAACTGGTGACTTGGGACACCATAAATCTCCCAAGTGGTGACTCTGATTCTTAAATAATAAATCCCGTTTCGATTGTCCTTTAATTGAAAAAAACTCCACTTATCCTCTATGTCTTTGCGGGCGCGGGTAAAAAGGAGGTGTGACAATATGTTGGTCACTAAAAAATAGTTGTGAGGCTAAAAGCAGTTTTGTTAATCATTTCATTGAGTTCAATGCAATTTCCAAATAATCGATTTCAATTGTGAATTATATTCCCTATCGATATGAGGGTTATTTATATGTTGTGATTTTGTTTAATGGAAATTATTTAGAAGAAGAAAGAAGGGAAATGAAAAATTTCAGTTGGCACAATGTGCATATTACTTGTGTACAGAGTTGAGGACGAGATCCTCGTACTTTTATATGATGTGAAATATTTAAACCGGGCTATAAACTGCAGTGGATATTATATAAGGACGAGGTCTTTGTGGTGAAAAATATTTATGTGTTTAAATTCTCCCTTGTAAAATTAAAAATTTGTACTATAGTACTTATAGGGAGTCATGCCTATGAGGCTTATTTGAAAATTCTTGTATGAATATCTCTGTGCATAATTTGCCAAATTGTATTGTAATTATTGAGTTTTAGCCTACAAGGTGTGTGCCCAGGTGGCGTTAAATTGTGAATTGTTAATTTGGGTAAGTAATTATGAGGTCTTCATTCTACGTTGTTAGTAAAGTGAAAGCTTGAAACAAGAATTTATTAACATGAAGTTAATTGGAAATTTTGTAATCGATTATGTACCACTATTAAAACCAGAGATGTGGTTAAGGTCATATATATGATGTGTTTCATGTCGAAATATCTTTATGATAGTGTCACTCTTGTAATGCGGAGATTGGTGTTATTGATAAATACATTATGGTGATTTGTTGAGTTGTGGATGTGTTATTAGGAGTGGTTTTGGTGTTACTCTGACAGGTGGATAGGCCCAATTACAGGGGAGACTCTGCCGAAATTTCTGAAAAATTTGGGAGTTAGAAAAATTTGGGATATTGAGATGTGCAAAGAAAGAGATAAGTTACATTATGTGTTTGGAGACGGACTCTACTTCTCATTTGAGGACGAATGACCCTAAGTGGGGGAGAATATAACACCCCGTATTTGATGGGTGCGTAGGCACGAGTTGCTACAGCCAGTCGATACTAATATCGTATGTTGACGTGAAAAATCGAACCTTTCTGGAAATGATTGGAGTGTAAGAAATTTGGTCTTAAAGTTTACAAATATGGATAAAGGAGATAATCTCAACTGCAATGGTGTTGTCAGACTTATGTTGAATGTGGTAATGTGGGATCAATTGCGAATATTTGTGTAAAAGTAAAATCATCAATTCGATAACACGAGAATAATTCTTAGTACGTTCGAGGACGAACGTTTGTTTTAGAGGTGGAGAATGTGATGACCCAAAATGTCATCATTAATTTAAATAATTATCTTTGTATTTTAAAACCTTGAAAAGTGCTATCAATAAATCATCGACTTGCGTGCGCAATCCATATAATTTTTCGAAAGGTTCTTATGTGAAAAATGGATTAAATTGTGAATTAGAGCTTTAAAACTCAACTGAGTTGACTTCGGTCAACATTTTGAGCAAACAAACCCGGATAAAAGTTTTGACCATTTCGGTAGTTTCGTATCATAATTTGGGACTTGGTCATATGCCCGAAATCAAATTTGGAGGTCCTTAGATCAAATTATCGTCATTTAACGGAATCTAGAAATATAAGGTTAAAGATTTCTTAAGTTTAACCGAAGATTTGACTTTTTGATAACGAGGTAGGAATCCAGTTTTGGAAATTTTCATAGCTTTGTTATGTCATTTATGACTTGTGTGCAATATTTGAAGTCAATCAGACTTGATTTGATAGGTTTTTGCATCGAATATAGAAGTTGGACGTTCTTAGTTTCATTAGGCTTAAATTGGGGTGTGATTCACGGTTTTAGCTTTATTTGATGTGATTTGAGGTTTCTACTAAGTCTGTATCATGTTTTAGGACTTGTTGGTGTATTTTGTCGAGGTCCCGAAGGCCTCGGGTGGATTTCGGAAAGTTAACGGATATAAAAGGCTGCTGAAATTTTCTAGACAGTTTATGCATTTTTCGCACGTGTGAACAGTGACTGCACCTGCGTGAACAGTATCTGTGTATAGTACCCGTGTACAGTACACATGAACAATATCCGTGTACAGTACCCATGAACAGGACCGTGAACAGTAAATGCGTGAACAGTAACCACGGAAAATTCTGGACAGAATGTTAAGTTCTCCCATTTTCCATTTTTACCAAATTGGAGGTCGGGGAGAGGCGATTTTCGAGAGATTTTCAGAGAAAATAACGGGGTAAGTGTTCTTAACTTAATATTGGTTAGATTACCTGAATATATTACTAGTTTTGGCATTTAATTGGTGATTTTAGTGGGGAAAATCTTGAAAACCTCTTGGTTTAATTTGAAGATTTGAAGGTCGAGTTGATGTCGGATTTTGGTAAAATTGGTATGGTTGAACTCGTGGTTGGATGAGGTTTCATATTCCGTAATTTTTGTCGGGTTCCGAGACGTGGGCCCCACGGGCAAATTTTTAGTGCAATTTCGGATTTTAAAGGGAAAATGTAGAATTTCATATGTAATTAATTCCTATAATTTTAATTAACTGAATCGAATTGTTTATGACTAGATTTGAGAATTCCAGGCACGAATTCGCGAGGCAAAGGCTTGTTGGAATTTTGAATTGGTTGCAAAGCGAGGTAAGTGTTTGGTCTAACCTTAACTTGAGGGATTAGGAGTTGTGTCCTATTTGTTATGTGTTATTTGTTGAGTACAACGTATAAGCATGGTGATGAGTATCTATACATTGGTGTCAAGCATGCCCGTGTGTCTTATACTTTGATTAATGTGACTCCGTTTCATATTGTATATGCTCTATATGATAATTTCTGTTGAAAAATATGACTTGTGGAAGTATTATTGTTAATTAAATATGGTAGAGCATTGACTTAAATGGAGAATTCAATTGTTGAAAATTGTAGAGCATTGGCTCAAGTTGAGAATTGAATTGTTGAACATTGTAGAGCATTGGCTCAAGTTGAGAATTGAATTGTTCAACATTGTAGAGCATTGGCTCAAGTTGAGAATTGAATTGTTGAACATTGTAGAGCATTGGCTCAAGTTGTGAATTCAAGTTGTGAATTGAGTTCTTTGCCGGGATTTAATTGTTGTACTATTGTTCCCTTGCCGGAATTTTATTGTGATTTCATTTATTTCCTTGCCCTTATTCCTTGTGATTGTTGTTTGGGTGAGGAAGAGTGTTAAAGCACGAAGGGTGATGCCGTGTATGATTTTGTGAGGAAGAGTGTAAAGCATGAAGGGTGATGTCGTGCCGCACGATGTACAATTCTGTGCCGATTATATTGATTTTATGGTGAGGATGAGAGTAAAAGTACGAAGGGTGATGCCGTGCAGTTTATATTGATTCGTATGGTGAGGACGAGAGCAAAAGCACGAAGGGTGATGTCGTGCACTTGTCCTTGATTTTTCTTAATTCTAATTAAGTTATGTTGTCCTTTACATTTATTTACTGATTTTCTATTGTTACTTGATTTTATTTCGATGTTATAGATTCTCTTACCCTTATTTCTTGTGATTGTTGCTTGGGTGAGGAAGAGTGTAAAGCACGAAGGGTGATGCCGTGTATTATTTTGGTGAGAGAGTGTTAAAGCACGAAGGATATTACCGTGCACTTTCTGTTTGCTATTTTTACTTGTTATTAACAATTCAAGTGTATTAACTGTTTAGATCCCTTTACTGTTGTGATCCTTTGTGTTGGAATCCATAGTGTTTACAATATCTCGCCTTATTTTTTTTTATATGTTCAATACTTCAAATTTCAGAATTTGTTACATTTTTAACTCAATTGATTTCTCAATTAAATTTTCCTTAAACCGTTTGAGGTTGTACTTTACTTAAAAAGGAATTTCTACTATGTTTTGATTTATTGATTTCTCGTATTAAAGGTAATGATTCATTCGATATTGTACTTTAATTGAAAATGGTATTTTCTTTATCAAATGATTTCTAAAAATAACTGCATCTTTTCTTGTTGATTTCCTAATTGGGTTGGAAGTTGTACTCTACTTTATGTTAAGTGAATGAGGCTCTTTGAACATTCTTAATTGTATTGGGTTTATGGAACCTATGAACTGAGTAACATGAGGATATTGTTGCGCAATGTGAGGCAAAAATATGTGGGCACAAGGTGCCGGAAAAAATATTATGGTTTTATTTAATGGCACGTGAGTTGTCCGTGCGATTGTGATATAAATATGGGCACGAGGATTATTTATGATTATGAAATGAGGCATCACAAGGTGACCTTTACTCAAAAGAATTATATTCGAAAGATGCTTATCTGAAAGATATTTATTTAAAGGAAATATATTCAAAATATATTCATTGAAAAGCATATTTCCTTAGAGATTTATATTTGAAGGACTTGATTAATTCATTGCACTTGTATTTATTAATTGTTGGGGAACATTTATGGTATTCTTGTTGCCTGCTTTTTATATCATTTGTTGATCATTGCTGCCATCATTGTTATCTGCTTCCTATTATTTTGTATGCTATATTGCACAGGTTTATTTGGTAGTCTGGTCCTAGCCTCGTCACTACTTCCCCGATGTTAGGCTAGACACTTACCAGCACATGGGGTCGGTTGTGCTGATATTATACTTTGCACTCTTTTGTGCAGATCTCAGTGTTGTAGACTTCGGACCACAGCGAGATTGTTGTTTCTTGTTCATCAGGCGACCCGACGTAGTCCTTCAGACGTCTGCAGGCCTTGGCGTCTCCTTCTATCTATTATTCCTGTTTCCTTTATGTATCTCCAGAGACAGTGTTGTATTTATTTCTTTCAGACCTTTATTTGTAGTACTCCTAGACAGTCTGTGAAGTTGTGACACCAGTCTTGGGTAGATTTATTATGGATTGGTATTAGCAGATTATTAAAACTTTAAAATGCAGCCTTCCGCTTATTCAATTCTGTTGTTATCTGATTGTTCGCTCTTAACTGTTATCAGATTAAAAATGGAAACAAGGTAGATAGTTCAGTTGGTTGGCTTGCCTAGCTTTCACTAGTAGGCGTCATCACGACTCCCGAGGGCGGAAAATCCGGATCGTGACAGTTACCCCTATATATATAGAGACACACACATAACATTACTTTTAATTTTCGAGGATTTAGTGGCATTAGGTTTAATTATTTTATTCCCATTACATTATGCTTAAATTTATATTATAAACTTCTTAATTGAATTATGATGAACTGGATTATAACACCATTCGATTACTATTGAATTGTTCGAGAAAAGAAAAGATTGCTATTAATCTGAATATTCATGTTGTAGGAACTTGTTATTACTTCTTGAATTTAAATAGGAATATTTGAGAAAAGTTTAAAGGATGAAAATATTCTTTTAGTACAACAACAACAACAAACTCAATGGTCAATTTTATTCATCGCTCCTCAAGATTTCACAACTATAGTCACTTGGTGACTCGAACTCGCAATGTTGAAATTGAAGGTGGAGAATGCTTAGCACTTGAGCACCCCTCTTTTGTCTCCGGTAATCAACTAATATACATTTCCTTGACTATTCTCCAAAAACAAACATTCCATCTAGAAATTAAAGCAATTAGAATAACTTTTTCTCATTCTTATTTATTCCTTGCAATTCTTCCATTCATTTCTTTCTATTGAGTTGTATACTTGTGGTCAAAAGAATTTAACAGTGCAACTATGATACCAACAACTAAAGTTATAATCATCACGGAGCAACCCCAAAAGAGAATATACACCAAAAACATTATATACTTAAACATATTATATCTGTTACAAGCATATTTAATATTTGTACGTTATATGACAAATTAATATAATCATAAAAGAATATATTTAACTAACTTAACTAAAATGATCTATATTAAGATCAAGACTTTAAGATCAATTAAAAATTCATATAGTATATATTACATTAGATCAATATAACAGAACTAGAAATTACGACTTAAAGGAATTTCACATGTTAAACTATCTATTCTAATCTTCTGACGATAAACGTGATATCACTTAATTAATTTTTGTCAATATTATATTAGTATTAAATTCATTGCTTGACATTGCACGTGAGAAGAAATTAGTATTATTAAAAAATATGAATCATATTAAAGTAAGATTTAATTTATTTGAGCATGTTGGTCATTACGTTTCAACAAAATGATAATTGTCATCTTATTTTTATGTGTGTTCCCAATAATAAAAACTATGTATAATTAAATTAAATGAATCATATAATTATTGAATAACTTTTAGATGAAACTAAAATATCATAATTATATAATTTTTGCTACAAACAATCTGAAAATATAACACGATTCAAAACTAATAAAAATACATTAAATGAATCTAAAAACTTCTATATTTATTATTTTTCTAGCTTCATTTCTTATTTATTCATCATCATTTATAAAATTTCCAATCCCTTCCTGCTTGTAGCCTGTGATATAGATTATAAAGTGGTACATCTGTAATATATTTATTTGAAAATAGTCCACTATGAGACAATGCTTCGTCCAGAATTTTAATAATGATAAAATAGGAGTGGGAAGAAAGGTTAAGTAGTTTGCGGCCCTTTTTACCTCGGATACCTCAGGAAAATGCAAGCACTAGCTCTGACATCATGATAATATGCGAAATCACAAGTAATTTAGGGCAGAAAATGAGAAATCACTAGTAAATTGCTTGCTTGAAGATGTTTGATTGTTTGGTCCCCTTAATAATGCTTAAAAAAAAATAAACCAACATTACATGACTAGTCCTAATAAAGCTGTAGAAGCACAATGAATGAAAATGATGTAAACTAGCCTATAATTACAATGAAAAGGACTTAGTTTATTACAAGGTAGAACTATGTTCGATGGCAACAACTTTATCTTGCGGGTCAGGGTCTGCGCACGCGTTGCTGTGGGCGCGCGCGGCACTTGCTGTGTTGGCCTGAGGCTGGGCGCTGGTGCTTGGCATCAGGGTCCGTGCGCGAATTCTCCGCACTCATGCTAAACATACGCGACATGGGGGACAAAGACAAACTCTTCGCATTCATAGAAGGTTTGAAACCTCATGCCCGTATGGAACTACAGAGACAACGGGTAGACACCCTGCCCAAGGTCATTCAAGCTGCAGAATGCCTTGGCGATTATCATTTGGGATCTCAGTACGACAGGCCCCAGCCGTCTGTCCGAGGGGGATTCAACGGGAACCATCCCAGCAATGGTGGCCCAAGCAAAAGTGGGGGAGATCGGAGTGCATCCAAAACTAAGACACCTCCCTCCAGCAGCAACAGTGTTGCATCCATCAACAACAATCAGGGAGAAAGCCTCCCTCAGAATGCCGTCATTGCGGCGGGGCACATTGGAACAATGAATGCCCAAACATAAAGGTCAATGCTCATCAGACTGTCGAGGATGAGTCAGACGCATCAGACACATCAGAAGAAGACTAGGTAGGCGCCTTCAATGCAATTGCTGGCTCTATCTTGCATGCCTTAGCGAGGACCAGTGCATGTCCTCCTAAGAGAATCTCAGTCTCAATCACCAAGAAAGGGAAGGAAAAGATGGACGAGAGACCTCCTAAACAAGCGAGGACCCTAATGTTCGTCGAATTGAAAGTGAACGGCAAGCCCCTTCACGCATTGATAGACACGGGTGCCACCCACAACTACTTGTCGTCAACTCAAGTAGAGCGCCTGGGTCTTAATGTGAAAAAGAGCAAAGGCCGCGTCAAGGCTATCAACTCACCACCCCAGACATTGGGTAAAACGGCTACAAATGTCCTAGTGAAACTTGACCCATACAAAGGAAGCATCGACCTGCGCATCACAATCATAGATGACTTCGACATCATAGTGGGTTTGGAGTTCATGAGGCAAACCAACACCATACCGGTACCATATACCAACATGCTCCTGACGATGGGAGGAAATGGGGTCAAGCCCTGCACCATACCATGCTTTCCCATAAAGATGGTCGCTGAAAACATCTCGGCCATGTCTTAATGCGGACTCGCGAGGCTATTATTTTTTCCATGCAAATCATGAATAGCATATTACAGAGAAAATTGAAAGACGAAAATTATCAAAACACAAGATATCTAAATACTGCAAAAGGAAAGGAAAAAAACAAAGCTGAAAAAGGAAAAAAAAAATATCTAAGTTAAGCCAAATTGTTATCCTTTCTTTAGATTGCTATCATCATTATTATATATAATTTGTACATATAGAAATAAAATTTGAAATTAGAAGTACTTAATTCCAGTCCAGTTTTAACTTGTATAGCCAGACAAACTTAAACACGACTTGTGGAAAAGCCACTTAATTAAACATTGATAGCGTCCCCTGACGGTTGTCCACTATTTAATTTCTAAATTTCAACGACAAATTAAACTATTGAGAGATTCAAAGTAGTAACAAACAAACCACATTAGAGATTAACTGAAAATATACATTAATATTTAATTAGAAAGAAAAGTTGAGCATGTCCTTGCTTAAGCTTTCCATCATCTCTGCAGTCTCACATCCACAACTGGTGGCTGTGAACTTGTTATGGCTGGTGTCAATATTATGGAGCTTGAGTGGGCAAGTGGAAGAGATAGGCAAAAGTGGAATATTCTCACAGTTACATATTTCAATCATGTAGCCATCTGGGTCATGGAAAAACACCTGATCTACCTTTATGCCATTATCCTCTACCACTGCACTCACATATCTCATTCCCATTTCCTCCAACCTTCTCTTCACCACCTCAACATCAGTGCACTGTTTGGTTACATATATAGTGCGTTAAGAATTAATACTAATGAAACAAGCACTTCAAATTAAAGTGTATTTGAAATGTTACGTTATGTCTGATATTTGAACATGCGACCTAAAGCAATTTTCGAATCCCCTTTATTACTGTACTAGAGTTTTTCACATGTCAAGGAAATTCAACAACCTATATATAACCAAGAAACTAGGTTTAATTAGCCCTATTTGCACGATAAGGGGATTCAATTGAACCGCCTCTCCCCAAACTAGCTCGATCTTATTACACTGTTTGCATCATTTATGAATGAAATTAAAATTAAGTTTATAATTTACCTGGAAGGAAATGTGGTTATCCTTGGGATTAATGGGTCGAGGTTCATTGATGGCATCGTAATCCTCCATAGCTACGTTCTCAAGCAAGTGAATCCCAACTCCATAGTTGTACAACCTTTTAAACGTTAAACAAAACAGCTGAGGTACCTAAATATACTACTCGATCATGCTTATTAAAGAACTTTATTGTTATAGTATTGAGGTAATTATTATTGCTGTTGCATGTTGTAATATGGACGTGCTTTATTCTCCCATGATAAAAGAATAATGGTATGAATGGGCGCATAGCAAGATTATTTTTTACATTGGCCTAGAAGAATAATGTACATAAAACACTAGACATCAATGCATGAAATATAAGGAGTGAATCTTAGGTGAAAATAGAAAGAGGGTATATAGAGGCTAACCAGGCACCATGGAAATTGAAAGAAGAAGGGCGTTTAACAAGACAAAAGCCCAAGACATCTTCATAAAAGCGTACAGAATTCCAGACATCTCTCACCAACAAAGACACATGGTTGAGTGAAAGCAGAGGCAGTGCTTGGTAGCTGCTCATGACTTCCTCAATATCCACTATCATCTTGGATATGTTGTGTTTTATAGATGTTTTCTTTCTTACTATATTCTTAATTACTTGATGTGTTGTGGGTAATTAAGTCTAGATAGGGAGATTGGCTTATTTATAACAGCAGAGAGATCCTTTGATATACTTATAATAACTTGCAAGTGATTGTGTGTGAACTTTCCGAGAAAGTTCTTATCATGGAGTATAGGACAAGGATGTACCATGCATTAGGAAGCAACCTATTTTCATTTTGCCTCACCAAAGCACCAACCCCCAACTGTACCAAAATATTCTAGCCTGATTGCACGCGTCACATATATTTCACGTGTATTAAAAGGAGCAGAAATACTTGTGCAATAATCTGGCCATGACAAAAATACGGGGTCCTTACACAATTAGATGGTGCAAAGACTTCACTTTGTCTGATAATTAACAATATATATGTAGATTTATAGAATTCTAGCTTTTCTCGTCTTTACTGCAGAGTCTTCAGTGTGTTAATTTACATGGCCGCAGTAACCATCAACAAAGATTGAATGATTAAAATTAAATCAAACAGAAAAGATTATATGTTAAACATTGTTTACCCGTAAAACGGTACAATTGAATTTATAACGTGGTTTATAGACAAGCGAATCGATTTCACCCAAAAATAATAAGTAAATGAGAACAAAGATAGGGTTATCAAATGAAATTAAAGGAGATAACAAGTCTGACTAAGAACTTAGTCTTTCCGAGGACAAGAGTAGTGAATACAATGTTCAAGTGTTCAAATTGAGCGTAATAAGACAATAGATTATAGCTTTTTGTGTACCTAGTTTCTTGTCCTTACAATGGACGTTAATCCCCCTATTTATAGCTTGATTCAGGGAGACAAGATCCTCGAATCAAGCTCCTCTTGAATGAGAATAAAATTTTGATTGACGGGAGCATAACGGTTGGCTATAAATGGAGATTCTCTGTAATGGTTGCCCATTGAATATTACCCGATGACAATGCTTTGAATCTTTGTTACCGGTTGCTCTGTCTTCGGGATCTTTTCAGAAATGACTGCACGCTTCATCCGGTGCCAGTTGTTTGCTCACTCACACCGCACCAGTCTTTAGTTCCACGTATCACTCCGTCATTCGCCCAGCTGTCATAACCAATTTCATCCCATTCAAACATAATGAGCGAGTAAAGATCAAAATATCATAGTGAACTGAACCTTACTCATGTATCTTGTTACTGTACGTTGTTGCAAGTACGTCAATCGCAAATGGACAAAAGTACAAAAGCAAAACAAAGAAGACGAAGCAGAAAGAAGAGAACATGCTTAGATATTGGTTTTTCTACAACAATATTGATTCTGTTTCTCAGAGAAGAGGGGTTGCTCTAATGGTAAGCAACATTCACTTCCAACCAAGAGGTTGTGAGTTCGAGTCACCCCAAGAGCAAGATGAGGAGTTCTTAGAGGGAAGGATGTCGAGGGTCTATTTTGAAAACGATCCCTCTACCCAGAGTAGGGGTAAGGTCCGCGTAACCTTGGTTGCGCAAGGAGTGTTAGTGCTCCACATAAATTGAGGAAATGAACTCATGTAATCTCTTTATAGTAATCAATAACGCATGCATGGTAAATTCAGACGTCTTGATGTCAATGGAGACAATATATGCAAAGAAGAAGAATAGAAGGCAAACAAAAAGGTTTACTCAAAGTTTTTGAACGTCTACAACCTTAAAGTTGACCACAATTTAAGTGTAATGTGACGCGTTCGAATTCCAATATAGTACGTAATTATTTTTATTAATGCAACTTAGTTGTATTGCTTACCACTCTATTTCACTATTCGAAAATATGTAGCAGTAGGGGGAGGCTGGCGGCACCGCCAGCTCTAACGATTTCAAGATAATAATGTTATACGACCGAAAATAGCCCATTAAATTTCTTCAGCTAAAGAAAGGTCCATTTTCCATAATTTACTCCACACAATTATGAAATACAATAACAGGCGACCTAGTAGAGAATTTAACAGCTCCTTTCCGGTTCAGGAGTTTTTATTTTTTAATAATATTTTTGTTACTTGAATTATACACAATTTGACCTTATATAATTCTATTTTGTTTCAAATTATATACATAAAGCTACAATTTCACGTTTTTATTATTAAAACTTTATTGTTCGAGCAGCATCTACAAAATTAAGGATTTATTGGTTCTCTTTCTTTGAGTAAAATATGTTTATATTAGTGTTAAATTTTCTATTCACGTATTTATGTTAATACTTGATTTTTGCATTCATTTATTTGAATCAGTAGTTAAATTTTGCATTTATACTCAATCAATGAATCTTAGTTGAACATGGCATTCACCGTATTGCATTAGACTTTATGCTTCGACCTTTTGTCAAACTATTTTTTCTATTATTTTTTCATGCTCGCATATAATAAAATATTATAATATACTTGATGCGTATATAAATGCAATAAATATATAATAAAACTAGTAAAAACTGATGTCCTGCTATTCGAAATTAAGCATAAAAGTGGTTAAGCTAATGCAAATCCACTTGATTGTGCTAATTAGTACTAGAAAATGGAGTAACGAAAATAAAGAAATCAAAGTTTTCATCATAAAAAAATTAGAAGGATAAGAATATTTGAGTTTGAAATTAAAATTTATTTCATTTTAATTATGATTCAAAAAAGTCATATTTTGAATAAGATCACATAACTGAACTCTATTAAATAAATAAAACTATAAATTAAAAATATTTATAATAAAAATTAAAATAGAAGTATAGTGATGTTATTTAACTTTGAATTAGTTTAGGAAACAAAAGAAAATAAATAAATAAATAAATCTTAAGAATATTATTGATAAATTTAAAATTCTTTGTTATTCTTAAAGATAGTCTATACCTATCATAAAAGGAGGATAATAGGCTTGAATATTATGCAAAATAGCGCATCAAAAAAAAATCACATGGTTGTATGTGGACAAAGTTAATGAGCATTATATTGAACAAAACTTTTGAATTGAATGTGGTTAAGTTTTTCTATTTTAATTGAAGGATGTGGTTAATTTAAGTGATGGAATATAAGATGATTCTTGAAAATGCAATTCAATTTAGAATAAAACTTATTTGAGAGATGCACAAGTTTCTTAAATTATGGTAGGAAATGTCATAATTAATGTGTATAAGATCACGTAATTAAAGTCATAATATATAAAGTCGAAAATCAAAAAGGGATTTTTTTCCTTCCTATACAATATAAAACTTATTTATCAAATTGTACAAATATTGCATATTACCCGTGTCACGACCCAAAGTCCATTACAGGTCGTGATGGCGCCTAACACCGCTGTCAGGCAAGCCAACAATAATTAATCAACTTAATTACTCATTTTAGTATTTTGAAATCATAATTTCCTTACTTTTAAACAGTAAAAGATAGAACTTACAGAGTAAAAAATAATATGTTCGCAACTAAAATACTGACAACCCATAATCATTCCCAAAACCTGGTGTCACAAGTGCATGAGTATCAACTAGGAAATAAAATAAATATAGTATCTGTCCAGAATACAAGTTAGACAGGAAAATATAAATAACTCTGAAGGAGACTCTGTTGGCTGCGGATTGTAATATGGAATGTAGCTCACCTAAGTCCCTGCATTAACCATGCCTCTGCGCCCACAAGGCCATTAGACATATATGTACCTGCACAAAAATATGCAGTAAATTTAGTATGAGTACGTAAATCAATGCATACCCAGTAAATATCCTGTCTAACCTAAAAAAAGTAGTGATGAGGGGTCGACTCCGACATGTACTAAGGCTATCAATAAAATACCGATGATATAGTTAAGCATGGATTGTATAGAATGGTTGTAAACCCAATATCATGAAGTAAGTAAACATTAATTTGTTAATAAGAAATTTTCAAATTTATTTTCGTCATTTAGCAATTTATATCTCAAGCCAATGAAGCAATATCAAGTATTATTAATTCCAAAGCAACCAATTAAATCATGTTGAGACCGTATGACCCAATCCAACATAAATATTTAAATTGTGTACCGCCGAGGGTCGAATAGCACGAATCATAGATGTATCCATCTGCTATCGAGGCATTCGGCCTGCTCCAAAAAAGAGAAAATACATCTAAAACAACTAATTCAAGATTTATTAAGCGGCAATTATTCAAGGGAATACCAATTCTCATTAACAGTCAAGAAAAATGAAGTTTAACCTTTTAAAATTCTTTTCCCAGGTTTCGATATGATTTAAGCAATTAAATTAATAAATAGGTTGCAAATATCGCAGGTATACATGATTTGGGTCCTAGACTACCCGAACATAAGCCTAATAGTAGCGACGCACGGACTCTCGTGATCTCGTGCATGCGTAACCCCTACAAATAGAAGCACATATTAAATCAATTCACCTATGGGGTTAATTCCCTCTTACAAGGTTAGAAAAGAGACAATTACCTTGCTCTGAAATTCCATAACCGGCTCCCAAGCCCTTCTAACAACTCAAACTGATGCCCAACGTTCCAAAATAGTCAATAAATGTACAAACCCATAAATATATATTCTACTACTCATTATAATCCAATTTATAACAATTCTTAACTCCGCTCGAAAAGTCGATAAAAATCACCATCCGGCTCACGTGCCCGGATTTCAAAAAAAATTGAAGAAAAACTTTACCCATAGCACCACAAACTCAAATATATAGTTTATTCCAAATTTCATGTCCAATTTCGTGGTCAAAATTCATAAATACCAATTTCTAGGTTTTTCTTCAAAATCCCAAATTTCTACAAATTTTTCATGAATTTCTATGTTAAAATCAATGTATAATCCATATATTTAACTCACATTACACGGGAAATCACTTAGCTCTTGATGTCGATGGAACCCTTCCCAAAATGCTCTAAAACAACGCCTAAGTTCAAGTGAAAAATGAGTTAAGTCTCGGAATACAAACCCTTGCTCTAGTCGCAGATGTCGCATTTGCGACAAGGGGGTTCACAAATGTGACCTCCGCAAATGCGGACAAAGCATCGCAAAAGCGACCCCTAACAGGCCAGGCCTTCATCGCAAATGCGATACAGAGTTTGCAAATGCAAACTCTTCAGGCTTCGCAAAAGCGATCATACATTCGCAAATGTGATCCATTCCCTAGCAGCCCAAGTTCACAAATGCGAGGACTACCCCGCAAATGCGGTAGTCGCATTTGCGACCAAAATATCGCAAGTACTATGAAACTAGAACCAACACTCAAAATTCTTAACAAAATACTCCGAAGCTAATCTGAAACTCACCCAAGCCCAGAGACACCAAACCAAACATCCACACAAGTCTAAAAACATAACGCGAACTCGCTCGCGCAATCAAAACACCGAAATAACTTCTAAAACTACAAATCGGATGCCAAAACTC
Organism: Nicotiana tabacum; assembly: GCF_000715075.1. Classification (NCBI taxonomy): domain Eukaryota; kingdom Viridiplantae; phylum Streptophyta; class Magnoliopsida; order Solanales; family Solanaceae; genus Nicotiana; species Nicotiana tabacum. The sequence continues at coordinate 136,943,365 of NC_134082.1, forward strand.
ATGAAAATCACAATGAACTTCAAGAACTTCTAGAATCGCAACCAAGCGTCCGAACCATATCAAATCAACTCCAAATGACACCAAATTTTGCAGGCAAGTCCTAAATAACCCAACGGAGTTGTTCCAACTCTAGAAATCTCATTCCAACCCCGATATCACCAAAGTCAACTCTTGGTCAAACCTTTCAACCTTCCAACCTTCAATTTTTTCAACTTTCGCCGAAAATGCTTCAAATTATCCTACGAACCTCCGAATTCAAATTCGGACGTACACCTAAGACCAGAATTGCCATACGGCTCTATTCCTAGGCTCGGAATCCCAAACAGACATTGATAACATTGAAGATGCACTTCAACCCAAATTTATGAAATCCTTTTAAAATGCCAATTTTCTACAATAGGCGCCGAAACGCTCCCGGGGCATCCAAAACCCGATCCGAACATACGCCCAAGTACAAAATCATCATACGAACCTGTTGAAACCTTCAAATCCCGATTTCGAGGTCGTTTACTCAAAAATTAAACCTTGGTCAATTCTTCCAACTTAAAGCTTCCGAAATTAGAATTTTCTTCCTAAATCAACTCCGAACTTCCTGAAATTCAGTTCTGACCACACACACAAGTCATAATATTTGAAGTGAAGTTACTCATGGTCTCAAACCGTTGAACGATATGCTAGATCTCAAAACGACCGGTCGGGTCATTACAACTCGCCCTAAACAAGTTTCTGTTACAAATAATATACAGGCCATACTTAATGCCTTAAATTAGGGGATTCTCCTCTTTCCTTGTTTTTCTGCTGTCTTAATTGCTTGTAAAACAATCCAATTTCTAGTTGATTCTATGTATTTTTGTACCAAACACAAACTACACGTCATTTTTCTCTGCTAAAGATACGAAATGTGAAAGCAGAATTTCCGTACCATTCATCAAGTTTATACTCTTCTTGTTGTTATTAATTACGAGTATTATATTATTATTGTAATCCAGCAATAGGTTCTGATCAAATAGATACAATTTAAAATATTTGTACGCTTTTATTATTTGAGGACAGAAACAATTCTTTCTCTGGCTTTAAATTTTTTGAAATATTTTCTGTAATAGTTTACTCTAAATTTTTTATAAATATATGTACATTTTACTGAAGGAAGATGGAGTAATTGACGTCTTAATTTTTTATATTTACACTAGAACATAATTGATCGAAAAATTTCAGATGAAAAGAAAAGCTCGTGGAACAAGAAAATTGATCGAATAGTTCCTGATATTTATTTAGTAAAAATAGAATATTATTTTTATTTTATTCTACCACTTACTAATGAAATAAAAAATTTCACACGATAAATGATATATTAAGTGACAACTAACAACATATAAATTTCTTTGATACAATAACATACGGATTAAAAATAAATTGCGTACAAATTTGATATATTTACAATAATATATAAACTAAAAATAAATTTTTTACAACTAATTATATAGTATATAACTTATCAATAACTTTTATACATTATTTCTACATAGTTAAATATAACTACAATATTATACAACTTAAATACAATTTTCATACAAATTGTATTTGTATACAATATGCTTTTTGTATGTATGTTGTATATAATTTGTATATAATTTTTCAACTTTCATACAACATTCAAATAAAAACTATATTTGACTACATCAGAATACAATTTACATATAATTATAATACAACTTTACTACAATTGCGTAAGTATATTGTATGTCATATATTCTTCTTCTTCCTTTTCGAGTTTCAATCTGAAATTCAGCCAAAATCAAGTCTAATATTCACCAATGTCATGACCCGAATTCCACTAGTTGTGATGGCACCTAACCTAACCCGCTAGATAAGTCAACTCATAACTATCTAATTCCAATAATACAAATAAGGCAATTAAACAATCAAAATTATCCGAATCTTTTACATTTCCCAAAGATTGGTAGTACAAATCATGAGCTTCTAAGAATAGAGTTTACAAATGTAACAACTCGATCAGTCGTTTTGAGCTCTAGCACGTCGTTCAACGGTTTGAAGCCCTAAGTAGCTTCACTTCAGGTATTATGACTTGTTCGCGTGGTCGGAATTGTATTACGGGAAGCTCGGAGTTGATTTGGAGAGAGAATTTTTATTTCGGAAGCTTTAAGCTGAAAGAATTGACTAAGATTGGATTTTTGAGTAAACGACCTCGGAATCGGGATTCGAAGGTTCCAACAGGTGCGTATGATGATTTCAGACTTGGGCGTATGTCCGGACTAGGTTTTGGAAGACTCGAGAATGTTTCGGCACATATTGTGGAAGTTAGCATTTTTGGAAGACTCATAAGTTTGGGTTGAAGTGCATTTCAGTGTTATCGATGTTCGTTTGGGATTCTAAGTCTGGGAATAGCTTCGTGTGGTGATTCTGGTATTGGGAGCACGATCGGAAGTGAATTCGGAGGTCCGTGGGTCATTTGGCTAAAGATAGAAATTTGAAGGTTTTTAAGAAGTTTGACCAGAAGTGGACTTTTTGATATCGGGGTTGGATTCCGATTCCGGAAGTTGGAGTAGGTCCATAATGTCAAATATGACTAGTGTGCAAAATTTGAGATCAATCAGATGTGATTTGGCAGGTTTCGGCATTGAAAGTAAAAGTTTGAAATTTTAAAGTTCATTAAGCTTGAATTGGAGTGTGATTCATGATCTCGACGTTGTTTGATGTGATTTGAGGCCTCGAGCGAGTTTGTATCATGTTTTGGGTCATGTTGGTGTAATTGGTTAAGGTCCTGAGGGCCTCGCGTGAGTTTCAGACGTGCGGGAGGTGTTGGAAACACACCAGATTTTCTGGTGTTCTTTGCAGCAGTTGCAGGTCTCGCAAATGCGAGAAATAGTTCGCATTTGTGAACTCGCATTTGCGAGTGAGACTTCGCATTTGCGATGGATCCTGGCCTGAGGCAGAGTTCGCATTTGCGATGTTTTAGTTGCATTTGCGACTTATTGGTCGCATTTGCAACCTTGGGAGGGGAGGCCCATGTTCGCATTTGCCGTCGTTTTGTCGCATTTGCGAACCATGTGTCGCAAATGCGACATCTGAGACCTGTGCACAGCTATTAATTTTGAGACTTAGTCCATTTAGCTCATTTCTTTTCATCTCTTGGGCGATTTTGGAGCTTTTGGAAGAGGGCTCTCACCTAGCACTTTGAGGTAAGTAATTTCTACACAAACATGAGTTAAATATATAGATTATGAGTAGATTAACATGTGAAAATTAGGGAAAATCAAGGGTTTAGATGAAAAACCTAGGGCTTTGATAAAAACAAGATTTAACCACGAAATTTGCTATAGAATTTAGTAGAAATCATATATTATTGATCCTTAGGTTATGGGTAACAACATTCTTCGAAAATTTTCGAAATTCGGACACGTGGGCCCGGGGATAAATTTTAGGAACCTTGTATTTAGGGTTGAAAAATTGGTTTAATAATTAGAATATGAACTTTTGAGCATGTATTGACTAGTTCTTACCCCATTTGAATAGTTTTGGATCGTTCGGCTCCAATTTGGAGGTTTGAGCGCGTTCTTGAATTGGGATATAGGCTTCGAAGCGAGGTGAGTCTCCTTTCTAACCTTGTAAGAGGGAATTGTCCCCATAGGTGAATTAATTCAATATGTGTTGCTAATTGTGGGGGCTACGTACGCACGAGGTGACGAGAGTCCATGCGTAGCTACTATTATGCTTATGTCTGGGTAGTCTAGGATCCAAAAGCATGCTTACTTGTAATAAGTGCAACCTTATTGATAGTTTAAATTGCTTAAATCATATCGAAGTGACAAACGATTTTTCTAAAAGAGTTAAACTTCATTTTTATGACTTGTAAAAAGGAAAATTTACACCTCCTTGAATAATTGTATCCTTGATGAATATCTTGATTGATTGTTTGTGTATGTGGTTCTATGTATACCGGCGTCGCATGTATGATTCGCAAGTAGGGTGATTGTTTATTTATATTTGACCGCGTCTCATGTATGATTCGCGAGCGGGATAATAAATGCATCTATGGTTCGCGCCTTTCGACCCTCTGGCACTGCACAGTTTAAATATTGTTGGATCGGGCCGTATATCCTCGGCATAATTTGCGCATGCTTATATTTCTTGCCTTGAAATTTATAGATGATGATAATTGCTCTCTCTATGACTTGAGAATAACTGTATAAATGATGAAAAGGAATTTGGGAATTTCCTATGAAAGAAAGAATTGTTTACTTGCTTCATTTTATTGAATTACAATCTTGTTTATAAAAATCCTTGATTATTATATTGTAGAAGTATCATTATTGGACCACTAGTAAGTGTCAAAGTCGACCTCTCGTCTCTACTTCTTTGAGATTAGACGAGATACTTACTGGGTACACGTTATTTTTGTACTCATACTACACTTGCTATGCATTTTTGTTGCACAGGTTCATATGTGGCCAGTAGCTTAGTGGCATAGTGGCCTGGTTAATGCGGAGACTTAGGTGAGCTGCATTTATCGAGATGACCCACAGCCAGCAGAGTCTCCTTCAAAGTATTGTACTGTATTTTCATTTCCGTCCACTTTGTATTCCGGACAGTTACTGTATTTTATTTCATTCTCTAGTAAATGCTCATGCACTTGCGACAGTGGGTTCTGGGTTGATTGCGAGGTATCTTGTATTAACTTCTTAACATTTATATTAAATTTGAAATGATTTTCTTTTACTAGTAAAATTGAAGGAAAATCATAGTTTTCAAAAAAAAAAATAAACGAGAATTTAATTAAGTATTTTGGTTGGCTTGCCTGACAGCGGTGTCCGGCGCCATCACGACCCTTGGTGGATTTTGGATCGTGACAACAAAACTGGTATGAAGTAAATACATCGTTTGTCTGAAAAGTACATAAAGAGAAATTTATGAATCTAAGGCTATCATGAACAAGAGACAGCTACAACTGGAACGCATGTACATCTCCAGATCCAGCTTCTATCGAACACAACAACATCAACAGCCAACATCTGCACGCAAAGTGCAGAAGCGTAGTATAAGTACAACCGACCCCATGTACTCAATAAGTAATGTCACACCTCCTTTTTCACCTGGCACCCCCGTAAAGGGGCATAGGGGGTTAGGGGAGTTTTTTCAATTAAAGGACAATCGAAACGGGATTTATTATTTAATTCAGAGTCGCCAATTGAGAGATTTATGTTGTCCCAAGTCACCAGTTGAATTCTGAATCGAGGAGAATATTGACTCTGTATTACAGTCTCTTAACCATAAATTCGGATAAGGAATTCTGTTAACCCGGGAGAAGGTGTTAGGCATTCCCGAGTTCCGTGGTTCTGGAACGGTCGCTCAACTGTCATATCTGGCTTAATTATCTGATTTTTATACAATTATGAACTTATGTGCAAATTTTAACTTTTAGCCGCTTTTATTATTATTATTTAAAAAAAAAGACTTGCAACATCGTGAAAACGGGTCTTGAACCACGTCACATCAATGCACCCGTGGTTATTGACACATTTCGACTTCGTTGAGATTTGGATTTGGGTCACATAAATGTGTACCCGAGTTTAGGGAGATAACATTATTAAATACACGCCTAAAGATGCTAACGCGTTATTATTTTTGAGAAAAAGTCGTGAAATTCGCTATACGGCCTATCTCGAAATCTAAACATTTAAGATAACCATCTATTAAGGGCCCCACAATTTGTGCGTTTTATTTGGCGAGGTTCATCTCGTTTATTTTAAAAGGACAACCCTAAAGTGACTACATTTTTCTATTAAGTTCGTCTCTAAAATAAAAGAAAATCTCCAAATTAATTACATGCTTAAAAAAGGACGTAACTTATTAGTTATTAGTTAAAGACAAATGCAAATGGAAAATTGCAATCGAGCTTGTACAAAGGGAGATTGTTTCGTATCTTATTCTATAAGTGAATATTACAAAAAAAAAATTGAAATTATAAATAGAATACAGAATTGACAAACAATAATATCAAAACGAAACTAATTACTCTCTACCAATTTAGACACACCTTACTAGATGAATTGAACCGCCAGAATTAATTGTTTACAACTATTTGAAATTAAAACCAACCTTAATTACTAATGCTTGCGAAAGTTTGTTAAAACTTGATCGACACTTGGAGAAATCTATTACATTTAAAGGAACTCTAACACGCCTTGTTCGAACTCAACTCATGCCTATTGAATTAATGACCTTAGCTTTACTACATCGAATCAAACTTCAAATATGGCAGACCTACTGACTCTACGAAATTACTGGCTAATTATGTTTGCCTAATACTTGCGGATCTTTGTTACTAACAGGACTCAAAATCACAAACTTCAATTTATTTCTATTCCCATTTTCGTGAGTTCAAAGTTATACTTTACCAATCAACTAAATCGAAACGATTCTCAATATTAACTATTTACCAATTCAAATGGCTACAGGTATGAGGAAAACTGTTCAAAACTGCCTAAGTGTAGTCCAAGCTGCTTCAATATCTAGTGACTTATTTTGATTTATGTAAACTAAACAGTGAGTGCTAATTTGCAAATTATTATATGATGTGGTCAATATCTAATACATAACCCAACTCAAGTTGAATGTGATTTTGAACTACCTTATTCTGATAATATGAACTAACAAAACTGAAATTATTTAACTATGAAATTCATACAGACACACACCTAATAGTTTAGCAATCTAACAGTTTGTTCCGACATCATATGTCTTCTCGTAGAATCCTTTAAATGGCAGTTCAGTTCAGTAGTCCGACATCATACATCACCTAATTGCCAATCAGTGATTTAAAAGCAGTCCTAATTATACATATATCTACCATTCATATAACAGGAAACACATAACTAATATCAAATAGAATACAAGCATTCTATAGTTTGAACAATAAATCCTCTGGCCATTTCATTTCAGTTTCAATGAGCGTACACCAAGATGATTCAAAGTAGTGTACCTAGAATCGAGAATAGCAGAAGAAGAAGAAGAAGAAGAAGAAGAAGAAGAAGAAGAAGAAGAAGAAGAAGAAGAAGAAGAAGAAGAAGAAGAAGAAGAAGAAGAAGAAGAAGAAGAAGAAGAAGAAGAAGAAGAAGAAGAAGAAGAAGAAGAAGAAGAAGAAGAAGAAGAAGAAAGGCAGGTCAGCAGCAGCAGTAGTATACAATACAGCAACACCACAGCAAAGAGCAGAGCAACAACCAGCAGAAATAACACCCAGCACAAGCAGTCCAAAACCCAGGAGTGAAACCAGAAAATACCAAGCAATTCACAGACAGGAACAGAATGTATTCAGAAATGAGACAGGAGAGTAGATTTTCTGATTTCTGTTCTTCAGATTCTCAAATAAAGACACTCAGAATCTCAATTAAACAGTAACAAACCGATTCCGATTTTCAGTAGTAAAGAAGACCTCACTTTTTCAGTATTTAGCTCTCAACCTATTGAACTCTTTAGGGTAAAAACTCAGCTTGTATTTCACTCTTAAACTCTGAATTTCTGATGTCAAAATCCAGCCCCTCAATTTGTCCTAAATGTCCCCTATTTATAACCAAAAAATCAACCTGCCTTCCCTAGGAACACTTAAAGAAATCAGGCTTAAATTGCTGCCCATTCCCCTTAGAACCCCACTAACATATGTCTTCTTGTTTCTCACTTTACAACCTTACAAGCACTATGTTTGACAACCTTTTCAGAATCCCTTTTCTTTTCAGTTTTACAACCATGTTATTCCCTGAAGAATTGCTAACAGTTTCAGTCTTTTCTTTATTAAATTCCCTAGTTATGGGCAGTATGGCTTTTTTTTTAAAATTAAACAATGCCCTGATAATGCCCATGCTGCTCCTGACTCATTCTAGCCCATTTTTTATTAAAGAGAGTTATTAGTTTAATAGTTCACTGAATATTCAATGGGCAGGCCACTTAAACTAAGCCACTTTTAGGTTTTCAAATCCCAAACTACCCCCCTGGGAATCTGAACTACTACCCTGTCCTAAACCTCTTAATCTGATGGTAGAACTCTATAAGTTATAACCTTAACAATTGATTTCTAACTGATCACTAAAGTAATACAGCTATAACCAATTCACAACCAAATTCAAACAATGATTTAATCAGAATTGAAGCAGTATGAATCAAATTATTATCAGGTTATTCTAACATTCAAGCATGTAAAACTAATCGACGACACTTATCCAATCGACTACACGAATTACAACACATACAATCAATAGCAAATAATCAAAATCGAACAGGCACACAGGTGATTTGAGTCGTATTGATAGAAACAAGGATTTATAATAAAACTTAACTAATCGACGAAACTCATTCAAATCGATTATATAGTTTATCATATACTTGACCATGACCAGAAAAAGTTCGACCAAATAAAAGGTCATTGAAGAAGGACAGAATCAATCGACAAAAGAAAAATTGAAAAATCAATAAAACTAAATTAAACAAATAAACAGATATAAACAAATACAAAATGGAACAAATAGGGAAGGAAAAATACCTCAAGAACTCGGAAACTGGACGACCCTGACTTGGACTCTGACTCGGACTCTTTGAGGTCGAACGGACCTTAATCGAGTGTTCTCAACTGAGAACACTTCGACTAAGGTCAATTAGACCCCAAATCATCCTTGAATTTGGACAGATTTCAACCTTTGGTTTTCTAGGGTTCTTGGGGGTTCGATTTGGGGTTCGAATGGTTCTGGTCTGATTCGAACCAAACCAAAGGTGGTTTGGTAACGAGGGAGGTCTGGGGGCGTCATGGTGTGAGTTTGGGGCTGGTTGGGGTAGTTTCAAGCTTTGCTCGAATCTTCGATTGAAGATTCGAGAAGCTACAGGCTGATTCGAGCAAAACGGATAAGGGATTCGTGGAGAGGGTGGTTAGGTGCTCTAGGGGTGTTAGTTTCATGGCCAACGGCATCGTTGCTGCCGGCTTTCAGGCGAAGGGGTTTCAAGGCGGCTAGGGTTTCTGGGGAGGTCTGTTCGGTTTAGTCTCTGAGAGAGACGAGATAGGAACGGGGGGTATGGCTTGGGAGGGGGTGTGGGGTGAGAGGTTGGACTTATATACGGGTGAGGGAATTAGATCATGGCCGTTTGCTCAATTGAGATCAACAGCTAGGATTAATTCATTAATGAGAAACGGTACTGTTTGGTTTAAGTGGGGGGTTGGCTGGATCCGGGTAACGGGTCGAGTTTGGGAACGGGTAAGGGAGATTGAATCTCAGCCGTTGGATCGATTTAATCCAACGACCTTGATTAAGAGTGACCAAACGACGTCGTTTTAAGACGTCTCTGGCCAGGCCAACTGGACCTGGTCAATGGGTGATTTGGGCGTGATTTTTGGTCCAAAAATAATGGCCAAATCCGATTTTCACTCTTTTCTTCTTTTTCTTTCATTTTCCTTTTAATTCCTAAATACCAAAATTCCTAAAATAAATTGTAAAAAACAAAATTAACTTAGAAAATACTAATTGACCTTTAACAATAAATATCGCACCAAAATAAAATATTAATTACAAACAAAATCGGGTACTTGGACATTAAATGCCAAAAATACAAAAAATATGTATTTTTTGTAATTTTCTTTATTTTAAAACTAAACTATGGTTAATTAATTCCTAATTAAAAAAATAAAAATCCTAAGTGCACATGCAACGTGTTTTTTATTTTTTGTATTTTAATTAATTAAAACAGGATAAGCGTTCACAGACAAAAACACAAATAATTATCCAAAAATGCCACGCAAATTCTAAAAACTGTACAGCACGGAAATTTGTTTTATTTTTGATTTCTTTTGGAGTAGTTCTCATAGGGCAAAAATCACGTGCTCACAAGTAATATACCTAACCTTAGGTTGAAAGTAGTGACGAGCTGGAACATAGGTCGGGTCCAACACCAATAGCCAATAACAATTCATAACAACGTAAAGCAATTAAATAAAGAAGTAACTCAGATATAAAATACTCAGCTTTTTCATAGTTTTCCGATAATACTTCCACTTTTCAAGTATATCAATGAAAACCCCATCACTTTTATCGAAATCGTCGAAAATACGAGTAAGTTTGAAAATTGTAAGTTTTCCCAAAGATCCTAACAACAATGAATATGATGTTTCATTTTCTCTCTAGATAACAAGTGTAAAATACCTCTCGATGCCCATATGTCAATATATGTGAAAAGTCATGAATGATGTGATACCATACATATGAGGTAAATGCATCTCTATGCCTGTATGTCATGTGCATGTCAAATGCGATATGATTCAGTGATAGAACCATATGCATACTCTCAGAGTATCAAGTCGCTCAATCCTCCCAGTCACTCAGTTCTTACATTCACTCAGTCCTTCCAATCACTCGGCACTCGGCACTCACACTCAGTAGGTACCTGCGCTCACTTGGGGTGTGTACAGACTCCGGAGAGGCTCCTATATCCCAAGCTCTATATCAAGCCAATCATGACATAAATCAATGAAATATGCTGCAGTGTGCAACCCGATCCCATAAATATCCTCACAATCAGGCCCTCGGCTCACTCATCATCGATCTCTCCAGTCTCTCGGGATCTCAGTGTCATGAAACTAGCCCGACAACAATGATATGATGTATCAATAAATAACAACTTAGACTGAGATATGACATGAATGCATAAATATAACTGAGTACAAAATATCAATGAAATCAGTGAGGTGACAGCAAGAAACGACCACTATGGGTCCCAACAATATCGGCATAGAGCCTAAACATGATATCTAGCATGATTGACAGCTCATTTACTTAATCACTTGGTGAAAACACTGATATCAACAAAATAGGACAACTATACAGTGCCATGGAAACAACGAAGTCAAAATTCATAGGGTGCACGCCCACACGCCCGTCACCTAGCATGTGTGTTACCTCAATACCAATCACACAACACGTAATTCGAAGTTTCATACCCTTATCACTAAGTTTAGAAGAGTTACTTACCTCGAACAAGCCAATTCCAATAACGAGCAAGCAAGTGATGCTCCAAAAATGCCATCACGCACGTAGCAACCTCCGAACGGCTAAAACTAGCCAAAAGCAAGTTTAATACATCAAATAAAGCCCATGGAAACAATTCCAAATGATAAATATCGAATCCTTAATCAAAATCCAAAATCAGCCAAAAATCACACCCGGGCCCACGCCTCAAAACTCGACAAAACTAACAAAATCTGATAACCCATTCAATTACGAGTCCAACCATACTGGTTTCACTCAATTCCGACTCCAAATCGATGTTCAAAACTCAAAATTCATATTATGAAATTTTAGTCCCTCAATTTCCTCTTTAAAATTCATCAACCGCAAGCTAAAATCGAAGATAGATTAATGGAATATAACCAAAACCGAGCAGAGAACACTTACCCGAATTCACATGGTGAAAATTACTTCAAGAATCGCCTCAATCTGAGCTCCATAGCTCCCAAAATATAAAAATGGTCGAAACCCTCGAAATAGAGTACTTTATAATCTGCCTAGGCATCCTCTTATGTGAACGCGGGAAAACCATCGGTTTCGCGATGAACAAAAATACACTACCTCCAAACGACTCTATGTGATCGTGAACGTACTCATGCGAACGCGAAGCACACATGCGACCAAGCTTCGCGAACGCGTCTAGTTGTACACGAACGCCTATAAGAATTTCCAAATTCCCAGCTGCCCAACTCAACACTATGCGAACGCTGCCTCATTGTGCGAACGCGAAGAAAATCTTGCCCTAACTCTATGCGAACGCGGGACTTGCTTCGTGATCGCAAAGAACAATTGTTGCTGCCATCAAAGTACACTACGCGTTCGCGATACTTGCCACGTGAACGCGATGAAGAAATGCGACACCAGATATCAGCAGAACACAACAGTGAAAAATGAAGAAAAAATAGTCTGAAACCCGTCTGAAACTCACCCGAGCCTCTCGGGACCCCGTCAGAACATACCAAAAAGTCCCATAACATAACACGGACCTACTCGAGGCCTCAAAACATATATAACAACATTGAAACGACGAATCAATTCGAAATCAATGAACTTTGAAACTTCAAACTTCCACAACCGATGCCGAAACCTATCAAATCACGTCTGATTGACCTCAAATTTTGCACACAAGTCACATTTTACATTAAGGACCTTCTCCAACTTCCGGAATTGGAATACGACGCCGATATCAAAAAGTCCACTCCCGGCCGAACTTTCCAAAAATTGAACATCCGTTATTTCAAGCCAAATTCAACTATGGACCACAAAATCACAATCCGGACATACTCCTAAGTTCAAATCACTCAACAGAGCTAACGGAACTATCAAAATTTCAATCTGAGGTGAAATACTAAAAAGTCAAATTTGGTCAACTCTTCCCATTTAAAGCTTCCTAGTTGAAACTCTTTCTTTCAAATCAATTCCGAATAACCTGAAAACCACAATCGACGATTCATATAAGTCATAATATATCATATAGAGCTACTCATGCCCGAGCGAAGTGCAGATGCTCAAAACAACCGGTCGGGTCGTTACAACCAAACACCCTCAAAATTGGGATATAAACTCCAAACAATATTCCCAATTGTTTGCAACAACACTCAATCCAAACAAATAATAATTTTTGAAAACCCAAATTCGATTTCAAAGCGTTTTAATTGCTATCAATGGTGGAGAGTCAAACACCTTCAAAATTTATTGATTGACAATTTCAATTTGAACACCAATTGTGCAACATGAGGAAATTGCTAAATTAAAACGATTGAAATCCATTAATAAATTCCATTAAAACTCTATACAACAAGAAAGCATAAAAAAAATAGAGAACATCAAATGAAGAAAAATTGGAGAAAAAAATAGAGAAGGAGAATATAGAGACGAAGAGAGAGAGAGAGAGAGAGAGAGAGAGAGAGAGAGGGCTAGTATAAAGGGATAATGAAATAACTGATATTTCTTATCCAATTTCTAATATAAAGGGATACTCATTTAAAACTTATTTGTATATAATTGATAAATTATATATGACCATGTAATTAAATTGAAATAGTGTATAGGAAGATAAAAATTCCAAATATAAAATAATGACATCAACATATGTGCGGCATTTGCATCTATACCCGCTTTTTGGGTCACGTTTTAACTTGTACCCGCTTTGCAAAAAATATTGCAAGCATACCCACTTTTTCGCGTAACTTCAGCATATGGGCCTGAAGTAGCAAAGAAAATCACACAAACTTCAGCATTCTAAAAGGCGGGCCTGAAGCAGCAAAAATTATTGAACCACATGTGCTGAAATTTTGTTCTCTATTTGCTGAAATTTTTGTTTGTAATTGCTGAACTTAATTAAGCATTCTAGTAGCTGAAGTTTTGTTCTCGATTTGCTGAAGTTTTTGTTTGTAATTGCTGAACTTTAGCATGTTTTAGCTGAAGTTTTTCACGTAAACTTAGTGTTAGCTGAAGTTTTTATTTGTAATTGCTGAACTTAAGCATTCTAGTAGTTATAGTTTTATTCTCTATTTGCTAAACTTCAGCATGTTTTAGCTGAAGTTTTTTCAATATTTGCTGAACTTCAGCATGTTTTATGCTATCATGTAATTGATTTTTTTTGTACAAATAATAAGTTTATCATAAGTAGAATTAGTAACTTAAAAAACTAGATAAATGATTTAGCACAACAGGTTAAAATGCATTGATAATATACAAAGCTGAATCCAACAAGTTACTATCATCTTCTTCAAAACTTACTTTAGAAAATTATTTATTATTTATTTTTAAATAATCTGATAAACATACTTATGGCAATCATCTCCATGAACTAACGTTTCATAGCAACACCAAAAGAAGAAGAAGACTAAGGAGGAGAAGGATGAGGAGAAAGGGGGCTAAAGTCGTTTAAAAATGGGTACAAAAAAGTTTTTAAAAAAATAGGTATAGATTAAATTGGGGCGACCAAATAGGATGCCCCGTGCAATTTTTACAACATAATGCCCTCTCTTGTGCTTTTTGGCCATGCATGAAATAATTATCTAAAAGCCGTTTGAAAAATCAGATATTATTAAAGGCCCGTTTGGCCATAAAAATATTATTTTTTCGAAATTTTTTACTTTTTCGAAATTAGTGCTTAGCCATAAAATTTTCAATTTCACTTGAAGATGAATTTCGAAATTTTTGCGAAAATATAAAAAACTCCAAAAAGATGTATTTAAGAATCAAGATGAAGGACGTTATAATGTATGCTGTCTTTTTAAGCTATGTTATGACCTTAATTACAGTATTTAAGTTTTTGATATTTGTGAATTGTGTTCTTCAAAGCAATATTAGATGATGAGTAGTATATGCTTAAGATTTTGCATGTGTAATTTTCTCAATGTAAGTTAAAACAAAGTAATGGTTGCCTCAATAAAAGTTCAACAAAATTCTTCAATAAATCTAATATTGTAGGCGATCGTTTCGTTGCTAAAATAGGAAGCATATTTTTAATATTAGAACAAAGGAATTGTGTTGTGATGACCCAAAAGGTCATCACTTGTGTTGCAAGTGCATTCAGTAATCCGAGGCCTAAAAACCTCCCTTTTTACCTCACCTTGATTTACGTGCACGGTCCGGACCTATATTCGGAAAGCCTTCTATGTGAAAATATGAGAAATAGAAATTTTAGAGTTAAAACATTGATTATGGTTGACTTTGGTCAACATTCTTAGCAAACGGACCCGGATCCATGTTCCGACGATCCCGGGAGGTCTGCAGTAAAATATGGGACTTGGGCGTATGCCCGGAAATGAATTTCGAGGTCCCAAGCCTTAGAAATCAATTTTTGAAAGAAATTATTTTACTAAATTATCTAAGGAATAAAGAAAAGAATTAATGTTTAAAATCATTATTATCGGGCCCGTATTTTGGTTTCGGAGCCCGGTACAAACTTGTTATAGTATTTGAAAGATAACTGTGAAATTTGGTGAAAAATGGAGTTTATTTGATGTGAGTTGAACTTCTGGTTGAAGAGTTATGAACTTTGAGAGTTCTTGATGAAAATGTTGAGTTTTAAGGTTTAATTCATGATTTTACATGTTATTTTGATGATGTGATCGCACGATAGGTCCATACGATGTTTTTGAGTTAGTATGCACACTTGGTTTGGAGTTTCGAGGGCTCGTGTGAGTTTCGGGTAGGTTCCGGAATGTCTTAGGCTTAAAAACATAGGTGTTGCAGGTTCAGAGAGGTGGAAGGCCTCTAAACCGACCAGTGCGGTCCGCACAAAAAGGAATTCTTCCGTGGAAGAGCTTGTGCGGCTGCACTGAATTTTGTGCGGACCGCAGTGAGGGCCTGTGCGGCCGCACTAGATTTTGTGCGGTCCGCGGTGAAGAACGTTTCACTGGTCCGACTTCGAAAGCCCATATCTTTTGATCTACAAGGAATTTTGAGATGATTCAAAAACGAAAGTTGTAGCCTTCATGTCTAGTTTCCAGAAAGGTAAAGAAATAATAATTTGGACATCTGTAGAGAAAGTTATGGCCAAAATACTAGAACATGTCCCTGCAGTCAACCTGGTGAGCTCTACGGCCGCACTCCATTTTGTGCGGTCCGCACAGGGGGTCTGAGATGGGTATATTTAGAAGAGATTTTCAGTTATTTTTTATTTTTCAAAATCCCAAAAAAAAAATAAGAGGCGATTTTTCAAACAACCTTTCTTCTCCAAAACATTGGTAAGTGATTTCTAACTCACTTTCTTCACTCCTTAACATCTTTTAACATGATTTCAACTCAAAATCAATGATTTTCATGGGGGAAATTGGGTGTTTTAGGTAGAACCTATGTTTTTCAAAAATTGGGGATTTGGACCTCGATTTGAGGTCCGATTTCAAAACAAATTATATATTTGAGTTCGTGGGAGAATGAGTAATCAGGTTTTGGTTCGAACCTCGGGTTTGATCATGTGGGCCCCGGGGCGATTTTTGACTTTTTGGGTAAAACTTTAGAAAACTCATTTTCATGCATTCAAATTGGTTCATTTAGCGTTTATTGATGTAATTAAGTAACTTGTGACTAGATACGAGCGAATTGTTGGTGGAATCAAGGGGAAAAGCTATAATTGAATCGTGAATTGTGTTCGTGGCATCGAGGTAAGTGTTTGGTCTAACCTTAGCTTAAAGGATTAGGAGTCGAGTCCTATTTGCTATGTGGTAATTATTGAGTACGACGTATAGGCATGATGACGAGTATCTATACGTTGGTGTCTAGCATGCCCGTGAGTCTTGTATTGTGATTATCATGACTTCGTTGTATCTATCATGCCTTGGTAATGGTTTCTACTTGTTGTGTAAAGTTTGTGGAAGGAATTGTGACCTATGAACATTGAGGAGCGTTGGCTCAAGTTGTATAACGAATTGTGAAAGTATAAGTGATAATTGAACCTCTAGAGCATTGGCTCGAGTCGTGAAGTGAATTGTGAAGTAAAAGTGAGAAAGAGAAGAGATCATTATGTTGTCGCCCTTGCCAAGCTATTGTTGATTTATTCATTATCTCCCTTGCAGGGATGTTGAGGTTATTGATGATGTTCCCTTGCTGGGATTTATTTATTGAATTGTTGTTCCCTTACCGGGATCTTTACTGCAATTTCATTTATTCTCTTGCCCCATTGTTGTGATTGTTGTTTGGGTGATGAAGAGTGTTAAAGCACGAAGGGTGATGTCGTGCATTGTTTGTTATTGTGAGGAAAGAGTTTAAAGCACAAAGGGATGTACCATTCCGTGCCGATTTTATTGACTACATGGTGAGGAAAGAGAGTAAAAGCACGAAGGGTGATGCCGTACACATTTTTATTATATAACTGCTTTGGTGAGGACGAGAGTAAAAGCACGAAGGGTGATGCCGTGCACACTTTTATTATATAATTGCTTTGGTGGGGACGAGAGTAAAAGCACGAAGGGTATTTCCTGTTTCATCACGTGGAGATCTAAGGTAGACCTGTAGGCGTGTGCAGGCCCTAGCGTCTCCCTCTATCCTTATTTCCTGTTTCATTTTCCTTTTATTCAGAAACAATATATTATTATTTCTTCAGACTATGTATGTAGTAAATCTTAGACCGTCTGTGACACTGTGACACCGGGTTTTGGGTGGTTGAGACTTAAGTAATCGTAATAGACGTATATTTCAGATATTTAATTGTTATCTTCTGCTTAATTATTTAAAGTTACGTTGTTTTCCTGTTATCGCCTTACATTTGTTAAAAAGAAGTAGTTGATTAATGAAGTAAGAAGTTAAGGGTTTGGCTTGCCTAGCTCATACTAGTAAGCGCCATCACGACTTCCGAGGGTGAAAAATCCGGGTCGTAACATGTGTACTAATAGTAAGAATAGTTCATTTGGCAAATTCAAATTATTTATTTCAAAATTTATTTTGTAACTTATCTGTTATATTCACAAACTATATGGATATGATATTTTTGTATTGTACAAAAGCTAATAACTGACAATTTGATTTATTTTCATAATTTTTTTTCTTTAATACATTCCGTAAAAAAAATAATAGTTGAAATTTTGTTGACACGATTAGATTTAATGTGCCCAAATAAGCAAAATAATACTTTTATGATCATTTAACTTTAATATTAACTGCTAATTGGCGTGGGCCCTACAACAAGTTTATAAAAAGAGAAACTTTTAGAAACCACTATGTTTTAGTGGTTATTAGCTAGTTGTAGCTATCATTTACTAGAGTCCGAAACCTTTTTAATCATTTTTTGGACAAAAAATACTTTTATACTACTTTAAAATAAAATTACATAAATGAGTAAAACGCAGTATTATACTGCGAATTACGTTAACGGAAATTTTGCCGTTAAAGTAATTCGCAGTATAGTACTGCGTTTTACTTAATTTTTTTTTTTGTAAATCGCAGTACTATACTGCATTTTACTAAGATATATTTGTAAAACGCAGTATAATAATGCGTTTTACATTAAATAATTGTGTTGTACTCTGGTTTTTGCCCCCATCAATAATGAACTGGCATAACAATAATTCAATACATAAAACGTAGTATTGTACTGCATTTTACATAGAAAAATTCTACACCCCAACGTCGGACTTGCCTTATTTAAAGGCGTTTCAATTTTATAAAAATTCATTCAATACTTATTTCAAACTTATGTTCATACTTCTCTCTTCTTCTTATCAATTATTTTTTTACAATGTCTGAAGTGGAAAAAATAAGGGTTTCACTATATTGGGGGGGGGGGGGTGAGGTTGTGTTGGAGAATAACTCTGTGAGGTATAGCTCACCTCCACAATGTCATGTTAAATTGCCGCTTACTATGGAGTACGATAAATTGGTATCGTTGTTACGTAAAAAAATGAATGAGAGGAGGCGTTCGGTTAACCTTAAAATAACCGGTAGATTTCCGTATTCAGTGACTCCGCAAGGGTTTGCTTATTATTCTGAGTTTAACATCGAGGATGATGAAACTCTTAGAGGTTTTTTGCTGATTTCGGATGAATATAGGGAATTTATTGTAATAAAATTATTGGAAATGTACGTCAAGGTGGAAGACGTTCCCAATAATGAGGGCGTGCATAGTAGGGATAACCCCTAGTCATCGGGTGGTTATTCTGGAGCAGTTTTTGCCGGACAGATTGGTGATGAAAGAGCTTGCCTTGATTTAAACTTGTCACCACCGGCGAATGAGCAGCCACAAAATAATTTTTGACTTTAGATAATCAACAAGACGACTGGTAAACTTCAATTTTACTACGTTTTAGCGATGTTTAATTTATGTTTTAATTGGATTTATATTAACACTCATATTTTTCATAGGGGGTACCGTCCGGATATGAATTTTACAAGTTATGACCCTGCCCCTAGTTGGAATATGCGTAGTTCTGGAGTATTGGACCATGGTGGTCCATCTGGGAGTCATCACCAACAAGAAAATATCCATCATGAAACGTCAAGACAGTACGACTTGTAAGTAAAGTGATATAGCTATATCTAAAGTATTTATCTAGTTGGGTAACTTATCATTTTGTTCTTTATGTGCAGTGAAAATGAGCTTCTTGAAGCTCCTGACCTCACACAATTGCTCATAGACGACGTATTTACTCGTGATTTGGCAGATGCGCAGAGTCAGGAAGATGATAGTGATTATGACAACAATGCGGATGAGTCTGGGGATGACACACCCTTCCATGATGAGGGTGATGAAGAGGAGGAAGTGAATGTTGAACCTGAGTTGACGAGGGAGCATGCTCCTCCACCTCCATCTAGACCAAGAGTGTACGAGTCCCACGTGCCATTTCATGAGCGGAATATTCCCTACCTTGATAATTTGCCAAGCATGCCGAACGTGGATGCCCTCACAAGGGATGATGATGAATTTCGGTCAGCGATGTGGGATGAGTCTAGACCAGCTGTTCTGACAAAGGGCATGTATTTCCCCGATAAAGCTCGCCTAATTAGGGCTGTAAAAATCTACAGTATAAGAGAGTACCATGAGATGATGGTAAGTGAATCAACTAGGGAGAAATACAAGGCTGTATGCCGTAGAGACTTTATGGGTTGTCACTGGATGTTGTGTGCCACCAAGAAGAAATCAGGTTTTGTGGAAAGTGGGTAAATTTATTAGCGAGCACAGATGTGAAATGGACACATACAATGAGAATCACTTCAACTTGGATGTGGACTTGATTTCTCTTGTCTTGATTCCATATTTGGAAGTGTCCATTAGGTTCAAGATTAAAGAGTGTATTACAGCCGTCCACCAGGAGTATGGTTGTACTATAACCAAAAGAAAGGCATATCTCAGTCGCAAACGTGCCTTTGAACTTATTTATGGCGACTGGGATAAGTCTTTTTCAAATCTGCCCAGGTACATGGCCGCACTGCAACACTTTAACCCCGGGACTGTTGTTGAATAGAGGCGTGAGCGGAGTCCGGACAGACCCGAATATATTTTCAACTATGTGTTCTGGTCATTTAAACCAGCAATTGATGGTTTTGTGCATTGTCGTCCTGTTATTTCCATAGAAGGTACTCATGTCTATGGAAAGTATGATATTAAGCTTTTGATTGCAGTTGCAGTAGATGCCAACGGGCAAATATTTCCACAAGCTTTTGCCATATGTGCCAACGAAAGTAAAGAGACATGAACGCTTTTTTTGAACCATTTGAAGCAGCACGTTGTCAAACAGCGTTCAGGTATTTGTCTAATATCTGATCGGCATGGTCGTATTTTAAGTTCTGTACGTCACTTGCCTGAATGGCAGAAACCATATGCATACCACTGTTACTGTGTGCGTCACCTGAAGGCCAATTTCCAGAAGAAATATTCTGACAAGGCATTGCATGACTTAATGTGGCTGGTTGCAACTGAGCACCAGCAGTGCAAATTCACGAGGCGCATGGAAGCGATCCGACAGTTAGAACCATGAGACTATACTTGGTTGATAGGGCATGAGCTTCACATGTGGACATTGCATGCTGATGGAGGCAGACGATGGGGAGCCCTCACTATAAACGTGTCGGAGTCATTCAACGGTTTGTTAAAGTCTGCTCGTGGACTTCCTGTCACTGCCATGGTCCACATGACATTCAAACAGAGTGCAGAGAGGTTTGTTGAAAGGCATGCAACTGCATCAACATTGATGGACAGGGGTGTTCAATTTATGCCAATACCCATGAGAAGATTTGAAAGGTCCAGGAGGCAAGCACAGTGGCATTCATTTCTTCAGTACGATCATGAACGGGGTGTTTTTGAAGTTAAGACCGCTATCCGCGGACACCGTGGGAATAATCTACAGACGGTGAATGAAAATAGAAGGTTATGTTCATGTGGGAAATGGACCATCTACCATATGTCGTGCGCACATGCGTTGAAGTGCTTTCAACAAGTTGGATATGGGGCAACAAACTATATTGATAGGCAATACAGTGTTGCTGCATACATAGACACGTATAGTGGGAAGTTGCATCCATTAGGTGCTGAGCATTATTGGCCGCCAGAACCTTTTAAGATGGTATGTAACAAGGACTATTTGCCCAAGCTGCAAATGCAAAAGAGAACGCGTATACGGAACCAAATGGATGTTGGTGACACCATTTATGCGCGTAAATGTGGCATATGCTCGCAAACAGGACACGACCGTCGTAAATGTCCTTCAGGTGGTGTGCGTGGCGGTGGTAATCCGGCTCCTGGTGCAATTTCGTCGAATGTACCCAACTATCAAGGATACCCCTAGTCTTTTATTTTGGTATTATTTTTTGTAATACATGTTTTTACTTGTGTATGTTGCAATATATATCAAATAAAATTATGTTCCACAATTTGAAATGAGTGAAGAAAAAGCTGTTTAATTGTAAGAAATGTAATATGTAAAGCGTGGTTTGATAGTTTCATATGCGCAACACAAGCACTTAAAGTTAACTTGCACTTCAATTAAAATAAAGCATTACTACAACACAAACAGAAACATAACAGGCCAACATAATAAAAATACATGAAATATGAAAAATACACTAAACACATACAAGCAAATGTTTAGTCCCGGTTGCCATTTATTCTCCGCTCCAACCACTTAAATCGTTCTTCGATTCGTTCTTTTTCTTCTTATACCTCTTTCAGTTTTGCCTTCACCTCGGCAAGTTCCCATTAATATTTTTCTTTTTGTTCCTTTTGTGCTTCACAATTCCATTGTGCTTTCCAGTTTTCTTCTTCCACCTCCTTCAGTTTCGCCCTCATTTCTACAATAATTCTATCGCTTTCTCTTTGTGTTACCCATTGGCATAAACACATATTATGAAGAAACTGCAGTTGTTCTCTGTAGCATTCCTGATAACATGGTTCATCAACCCATTCCTGAAAATCACAAATAGGTTCGCCGGAAACCTTGTATAACTGGTTCATACAGCACCAGTAGCGGCGTTCAACTTCACCATCGTTCCAACAATTTTGCATCGAGCATTCTTTTCCACAGTTGCACTTTGGTGCACGAAAAGGTTGAGCCATTTGATGAAATATTTGCGTTTAGTAAAAAAAACCTTACTTTTAATGAAATATTTGCTTTTACTAATTTTTGAGCATACAAAATAACTATAATGATGCCGTTATTTATAGGCGAGACAAAATACATAAAGCGTAGTATAGTACTACGTTTTATGGAGTTGTCTTGTCGTTCTGAAAAAGATGAAAACCATGTGAAAAAGCAGGTTTATCGCAGAAAAATTTAACACATAAAGCGTAGTATAGTACTACGTTTTATGGAGTTGTCTTGTCGTTCTGTAAAAATGAAAACCATGTGAAAAAAGCTGGTTTATTGCAGAAAAATTTAACCACATAAAGCGTAGTATAGTACTACGTTTTATGGAGTTGTCTTGTCGTTCTGCAAAAAGACGAAAACCATGTGAAAAGCTGGTTTTACTTATCCTTTGTGCAGTGATGATTTTAGTTCTATTGTTTGTTTTTCTGTGTACAGCTATTCTTTGTGCACTGATGGTTTTAGTTCTAGTATAGTACTACGTTTTGCAATGTTTGTGTTTCTTGTGTACTGTTTAAGTAAAACTGCTGTTCAAATGCAATTAAAATATAAATGTTGTTAAACGATAATTGTTATCATTATATACATACTATTTACACAAACTAAAAACCTAAGTAAATCAGTGAATCCCGCAGCCTGTGTGCTTTAGTGTTGCTGCTGGCCTGAGTCGCATCCTCTGTCGCTCGGGTACACTATATGGATCATCATCATCAAGCCGCCTCTTTATGTGAGGATTGTCACACCTCCTTTTTGCACGCCCGCCCCGAAAGGTTAAATGCGCGAGGGAATTTTTCCAATTTAAGTGACAATATTCGAAATGGGATTATTTATTTAATTCAGAGTCGCCACTTGGGAAAGGTTTGGCTTTTGGTGTCCCAAGTCACCGGTTTATCTTGAATCCCAAATCGAGGAAATTTTCGACTTTTCCAAATGAAGTCTGCGAACCAGAAATTCTAAGTAAGGAATTCTGTTGACCCGAGGGAAGGTGTTAGGCACCCTCGAATCCCGTGGTTCTAGCACGGTCGCTTAAATTGTTATAATGGCTAAATATCTGATTAAATACATGTTGTGACTTATGTGCTTTTATTAAGTTTAAAATCGCTTTTATTATTATCATTTATTTTATAGAATTGCAACGTCGCGAAAATGCATCTCGAACCACGTCACAATCAATGTACCCGTAGTTGTTAACACATTTCGACTCCGTTGAGATTTGGATTCGGGCCACATCAATGTGCACTCGAGTTTAAGAATGTAATTTAATTAAGCCGTACCTAAAGAGTCTAACGCGTTATTATTTGTAGGAGGCCATGAAATTCGCTAAACGACCTATCCTGGATTCTAAATAATTGTTATGGTTATTTATTGAGGTCCCCGCAATTTTGCATTTTTATTTGGCGAGGCTCGCCTCTATTTTAGAAAAGGATATCCTGAAGCGTCTACATTTCTATTACATTTGTCTCTAATAAAATGAAAGAAAGAGGATTATGTGCTAATTACATGCTTGACAAGCTTCGGATTCTTACCTGATTATCTGATTTTATGAGGCGTGAGTTATTTTATGCCTTATTTCATGGATGAGCATGTTGTTAAATTTTCAGGGGAAATTAATATGCAAGATTAATAGAACCGTAAAAAAAAAGCTTATGATAAATGTTCTTCAGATCCGAGTTTGAACTTGCTTATTTAAGCCAAATCAGTGGAATTAAACTATCGGAAAATTCATAATTCAAAAAAAAAATATTGTTTCTTTCGTAGTATCCCTTTTATGAATTCAGACTAATAGTCCAAATTTTTCCTAAAAAAAATAATAAATATTTTCTTTAGTCTTTATCTCTTTTCAAAAATAATAAAAATACGTATTCTTGATTTCTAGGTTTATTCGATTTTCCCTATTTACGGTATGCCCGAACTACGCCGGTTTGATTCTCTCCGGATGTGAGATACGTAGGCAACCCTCGTCGGGTCCAACCCCACCTTTTGCTAAAATAGCTAAAATCAATGAATAAATAAATAAAAAAAAAGAGATGTGTCAAATTTTTAAAAAAGTCGTAAATAAATCGGGTGATGCTGTTTTGTCATAAATAGCCGAATGTTCCCGAAAGGGACGCCGGAATGCTGACTTTGCATAAATAGCCACCTTTGGGTCTTGTTTAGCATTTTTATCCAGTAGACCCACACGGCCTTAAATTCTTCGTCCCCGAAGTGTTTAAAGGCCGTGTTCAAAACTTGGTCCCCTCTGTAAAATATTTTGAGTCAAGTCGTTTTGTTAAAATCACCTTAATAAATGTGCAGGATGAGCACGATGCAAAATGAACATTTTTCAATAATGACCAAAATTCCTGTCAAGTTACGGCTATGGTGGAATGATCTAGGTGTTGAAGGACAAAATGAGGTTAAGAAATATCTGAAAGGTCTTGTGGGTTTATTGGAAATCCAGCCTCGGGGAGATATCATAAGAGCTTTGGTTACCTATTAGGACCCGGCGCACAATGTTTTCCATTTCTTTGATTTTGAACTCACCCCGACTTTGGAAGAAATGGCCGGATACATCGGGAATACTGAACTTCCCTTGAGGGAAAAATACTTGGTCGCCCCAAGAGTCGTCACGGTACATCGGTTCCTAGATTCATTGAAGATACCTAGAACAGTCCACAACCCGGATCTGGCAGCCGGATTTTGCACTCCATGCTTCATATACGATAGGTACGGTCATGAGGGGTGATTCAATAATCCAATCAACAAACTTTGCAGCAAAGGAGTTCGTCAGAAGTGGGACAAGCATAGACGGGTAGCGTTCATGATGATGTTCCTGGACCTTCTGGTATTTCCAAGGAAAGACGGAAACATTGATTTGAAGATATCCGGGGTCGTCAGCACTTTACTCACGCAAAGTGACAGTACTCTCGCGCCTATGGTGGTATCTGACATCTTTCGAGCTCTTACAGCTTGTAAAGCTGGGGGAAATTTCTTCGAAGGTTGTAACTTGCTCCTACAGATATGGATGACCGAGCACCTCTGCCATCATTCCGAGATTTTGAGCCATGGTTCCCCGGAAAAAACCTGCATAGAAGAATCTTACACGAGAACCAAAGAGATCATTTTGCCCAAAGGAGTCCTGGCATGGACCTCGTTCTTTCAAGCTCTTACTGCCAGCCGAATACAATGGACGTTGGGATGGTTGCCTGTTGATGAGATCCTATATATGTCTGCAGCTAAAACTCATTTCTTACTGATGGGGCTTAAGAGCATTCAACCTTATGCACCCTGCCGAGTTTTGAGACAATTCGGAAGATGCCAGACAGTACCTCATGAGGAAGATCTTAGCACTCAAGCAGTTGAAATAAGTCCTAACGGACAATTCCCAGAAGCAAAAATTCGCCAAATCTGGAGTGAGTGTCAATATTTGAAATCAGATATTTTGGGGAGAGGGCACAGAGAGAGAACACAGAAGAGGGGGAAGAGACATCTGATATATACATAGATACACAGAAGAGAGGAGGGAAGAAAGAGGACACCACCTGATACTAGGGAAGGAGAACACAGAGGGAGAGGGGATTAGGAATAGACATAGACTTCCATTAGTTGGAAAGGGAGATACACATTGAGAGATATACACACACACACAGACAAACATTGACAAGAACAGAGGGAATTGAGAGGGAATACTTTTTTCTTGATGTCCCCAGCAGAGTCGCCAGAGCTGTCACACCTCCTTTTTGCGCGCCCGCCCCGAAAGGTTAAATGCGCGAGGGAGTTTTTCCAATTTAAGTGACAATATTCGAAATGAGATTATTTATTTAATTCAGAGTCGCCACTTGGGAAAGGTTTGGCTTTTGGTGTCCCAAGTCACCGGTTTATCTTGAATCCCAAATCGAGGAAATTTTTGACTTTTCCAAATGAAGTCTGCGAACCAGAAATTCTAAGTAAGGAATTCTGTTGACCCGAGGGAAGGTGTTAGGCACCCTCGAATCCCGTGGTTCTAGCACGGTCGCTTAAATTGTTATAATGGCTAAATATCTGATTAAATACATGTTGTGACTTATGTGCTTTTATTAAGTTTAAAATCGCTTTTATTATTATCATTTATTTTATAGAATTGCAACGTCGCGAAAATGCATCTCGAACCACGTCACAATCAATGTACCCGTAGTTGTTAACACATTTCGACTCCGTTGAGATTTGGATTTGGGCCACATCAATGTGCACTCGAGTTTAAGAATGTAATTTAATTAAGCCGTACCTAAAGAGTCTAACGCGTTATTATTTGTAGGAGGCCATGAAATTCGCTAAACGACCTATCCTGGATTCTAAATAATTGTTATGGTTATTTATTGAGGTCCCCGCAATTTTGCATTTTTATTTGGCGAGGCTCGCCTCTATTTTAGAAAAGGATATCCTGAAGCGTCTACATTTCTATTACATTTGTCTCTAATAAAATGAAAGAAAGAGGATTATGTGCTAATTACATGCTTGACAAGCTTCGGATTCTTACCTGATTATCTGATTTTATGAGGCGTGAGTTATTTTATGCCTTATTTCATGGATGAGCATGTTGTTAAATTGTCAGGGGAAATTAATATGCAAGATTAATAGAACCGTAAAAAAAAAAGCTTATGATAAATGTTCTTCAGATCCGAGTTTGAACTTGCTTATTTAAGCCAAATCAGTGGAATTAAACTATCGGAAACTATTACTAATAGAGTTTGAACAGGATCCTGTAAACTATCTATAAATATTCAGTAAAACTAAATATCATATCTAGCAAGCTTAAGGCATTCTCTTTATACATGCAGAATACTAGTTGAAAAGTTATCTAATTACCTGTGTGTTAAAACACTCATACATTCCCCTTTAGACAACCCATTAAGCAGACGAAATCACAATTTAGGATGGACTAAGTTGCGATTAAGTACAAGGCTACCTGACGTGTTTCTTTATTGAATTACAAACTAAACCAAATTACACAGATCTTAATAACATTCGTAAAAAAAACCTGTAACTGCAGCAAACGAATGATTAAACTCCTGCATATCTTTTGATTTCATGCTTTCATTGTTACATCAGATGCAACGTCTTAGTATGTACCTGGATGTTGGATACAACAGAAGAAGCAAGGGGTCAGTAGAACAATAGAAGCAACACCAAACAGCAGTAGTAACAGCAGGTGCAAATAGGACAGCTCCCAGTGCAAGATACAGTTAGAACCAAAAATGGCAGAAAGGCAACAGCAGACAATGCAGTAGGAAACAGAAATCCAGAAAATCCAATTCCAAGGGGATCAACCAAGGCAAACCAAACTAACACACTTTAGCTGATACTTGAAAGAAAAGAAAACTGGCTGAGTGGGTTGAGCAGGCTAAAAGTTGAACAAAAGTAGGTAGAAAACCAGTTTCTCATTTCTGTATCTTTATCCCTCTTACTATCTATTTCTTTTCAAAGTCCGAAATGTCTAATTTCAGTCTTGAAATCTATTTTGGATATCCAGAGGAATTCTTTTCCAGTTTTCTGTTTTTCAGAACTCAATTCTCCTCCAAAATGTTCCCTCTCAGTTCCCTCTGTTGTTATTAATGTCTATCTCCTCTCTCTATGCTCTGTCTATGTTCTCCTTCCCTAGTATCAGGTGGTGTCCTCTTTCTTCCCTCCTCTCTTCTGTGTATCTATGTATATATCAGATGTCTCTTCCCCCTCTTCTGTGTTCTCTCTCTGTGCCCTTTCCCCTCTAATCTCAGCTGGTCTTTTATCTCTGTATGTCCCCTTTTATAAGCCTAAAGTCATCCCTTTAACAGCCTGTTTAGGCCATCAAAATACCCTTCCATGTGCTGCCCCTTTTCAGTTCCACTTAGCTATTTAATATTAGACAAAACCCCATGATATTCCCTTGGCAGGCTTACCTTTAGTAATATTTATTATTTCTGAAACTAAAGTAGGGTGTGGGCAGCAGGATGTAGTCTGACAGCACATGCTGTCAAACTATTTAATTCAAAAAGCCTTTAGGCAAGGCTCAGGCTGTTCACAAAGAATGCACATGTTGTGCATAAGTGCACATGCCCCCCAATTTCAGAACTGTGACTAAACAGAACATTGATTTTTACATTTCTGATTACTAATTATAAACACTAAACTCAGTTCCTAAGTGATTCAAACCATGCTTATCAAAAGTAAATCGATTTGTTATTGCGCAGGTAGCTGAAACTAATTGACGACACATGTCGACTCGATTATATTAGTTATAACATATACAATCGACACCAAAATCAGACATTCAAAAGTATAGGACACATGATTCGAATTGTACTGACTAAACAGAACTGTACTCGAGGAATCAGTTAATCAGTACAAATTTGGGATTCAACTAATTGCACAACAAATACATACATACACACTATCAGAACAAGTAGAAGAAAACACTCAATCAAACAACAAAGGTTCAGGCAAAATGGACAGGGCATAGTTGATAAAATTCGGGGACACAAACAAAAACATGAACAGACCTTTACCACAATCAGATGAACCAAAACAAATAAAGAAAAGAAAGAACTCACCTTAAACCTTGAAAAAAATCAAAATCTTACTTGGATTCGAACAGACCCTTTTTTAAGGCTGAACGGACTTTAATCGAAGTGTTTCTCAGATGAGAAACACTTCGATTAAGGTCCATTAGACCTTAATCTCTTTGTCTTGAACGAATATGGACTAGTGACGAAGAACCACAAAGTTCCAAAAATCAGATTTGGGATTCATGCTTCCCTGATCAGATTCGGACCAAACCAAGCATGGTTTGGTCACGAGGGGGGTCTGGGGACTGTCTGGTGTGAAGTTGAGGTCGGTTGGTGTAAATCGGGTTCCGACTCGAATCTTCAAATGAAGATTCGAGAAGGTGGGAAGGGATTCGAACTACGTGGTTAACAGATCCATGTTCCGGATGGCAAGGGGATTCTAGGGTGTTAAGGTGAAGGTCACCGACGTTCATGCCGCCGGTTTTCATAGTGAAGGATACAAGGGCGACTCTAGGGTTTGATGGGGAAGAAGGTGAAGACGGGAGCTGGGGTATTGGATAGGGGGCAGGGTAAGGTTACAGACTTATATAGTTAGTGGGTGGGTGGATCCTGGCCGTTGGATGAGATGCGATGAAGGGCCAGGATCCTTCAGCTCGAAGGAAACGGCGTCGTTTTAAGGGTAAAGGGTTTGGGTTGGTCCGGGTGGAAACGGGTCGGGTTCCTCAGTGGATTATGGGGGATCTATCTTGACCGTCGATCAATTTAAGATCAACGGCCCAGATCAACCTGGATTAATACGACGTCGTTTGGACGCTCTGGGTGTTTAGTTGATGTGGAACGGGCAGGCCCGGTTTTGGGCTGAGTTTGTTTGGGCCAATTTATTTAAAATTGGCCCAAGTCCGGAAGAAGAAGATTTTTTTTATTTCTTTTTTCTTCTTTATTTTAAAAACAACCTAAGCAAAAAATCAAATTAAAATTAAATACACACTTAAATACGATTGTTTGCACACACATTAAAATATTTCAAAACAGGTAAAATCAAACAAAACAAAATCACGGACGAGGATGCCTATTTATGATTTTCTATTTAACAACTGGATTACGGTTCGAATTATGCATGACACACACATTTTTTGTATTTTGTTTTAAATAAAAATAAAAATGGGCAAAAGTCACAAATAATTAACAAAGTGCCGTACAGAAATCCAAAAATTGTACAGCAGGACCAATTGTTATTATTTTATTATTTTTTTTATTCTTTTGGAGCGATTATCGCGCAAAACAAAAATCACGTGCTCACAAGGATGTGCAGCTGCATCGACACCACAACTGGCAGGATCGAAAGAATAGGTCGTCGGGCCATCAGCAACCTACAAAACAAGTACTAAACTTAGCATGTGACAAAGTATATTTGTATTGTACTTGTTAAGTCAAAAAATATTTTCCCACCGTGGTCTCGTCGGCCTCCTGAATATACGCATCAGTGGTGTCCTCATCAAAGCATGTAGTGGCCTCAAAGATGGGCTGGGACGATGCCTTCATAAGAAAGTTAAAAATTAATTAATGGCAGCTCATTAAGGAAAAAAAACAAAGTGAAATTTTAAAGTAATACAAACATACCTGCGCCTGTGATAGATCCGCATCAACCGCCGGAGATGAGGCATAACTCAACCTGCGCCCGCCATCCACGTCCTGGGTGGGCCGATCCTCAGCTGTGGTAGATGGGCATGCAAAGTACGGGTCTACATCCCCGTCAAATGTACCCGTGATCGACAATGCTCCTGACGGGGTGACCTGCGCTGCTGGCAGAGATAGCTGAAGGTTGTACGAAGGCATGCTGCTGGAAGGCTCATCTTGCCGAGGTATATAACCCGGCTGATCATCTCCAAGCGCCACAACTCCAAAGTCCTCATCATGTCCCTCAACAGGTGGGTCGACAGGTGCCTCAACGCCCCCTTGCTGGGGACCACCTCCTCGCCGTCCCCCGCGACCCCGTGGAGCACCCCTACCTCGTGGGGCACCCCTCCCTCATGCCCTACCCCTGCCTCGTGGGACACCCCCACCCCGATGGTAGTCCTCTGGCGCCGCATACTGAGCCTCGTGGTCCAACCTCACGGCATCTCTCGCCTGAAACAGGGTCCAACGAGCCAACTGTGCCACCCGCCGGCCATAGTCAACGACTGCAGGGATGTCAGTATGCTGCTGCATCTCCTGTCCCAACTGGTAGAGGTGATGATGCCCAATAGCCTGTGAAATATTTAAAATATTAATTAAATAACGCAATATCACAATTATACGATATTAATAAGCCAAAGAACATACCAGTGCCTCGTGTCTCCCGGCGTATGGTCTGTAGCGCTCGCCAAGT
Source organism: Nicotiana tabacum (assembly GCF_000715075.1). Classification (NCBI taxonomy): domain Eukaryota; kingdom Viridiplantae; phylum Streptophyta; class Magnoliopsida; order Solanales; family Solanaceae; genus Nicotiana; species Nicotiana tabacum. The sequence goes on from NC_134082.1 coordinate 136,974,314, forward strand.
ACATGAATGGGGTTCCCGATAATCAGTCGAGTGTGAAGGCGGTACCATGATGCATACATATGAATAGTGGCCTCCTGGGTAAATGTAGGTGCTGGCGGAATACGGTCAGCTCGGTGCTCCTCCCAAATAAGGACCTGCTGCTCTAGCCATCCCATATATATATCGTCCAGCCTGGCACGGTCATCCCGCTGATAGTGTATAGCCACCCATCCAGATCCCTCGGTATAGGCTGGGGACGGTGAAACTGGCGAAGCACATGCTCTGTGGCATGATACTCAACCATATCAAAGAAGATCATCGGAACGGAGGTGCTCCAAAGCATTCGATCGACTGAGCAATAAAAGGGCAGCTGAGCTACCAACTCGTCACTGTATGGCGTCCAGATGAACTGCCAAATAATAACATAAAAGTGAGTATGCACAACACAACTCAATTTAAACAAGTAAGTGTAGGTACATATCTAACTGTCCGTCCACCAGCATATCTAGCACATCCCTAATAAGGGGGAGATTATGATGAGCATCGGTCCCTCGGTAGTTCCCACGCCTGAGAATCCACCTAGAAGATATAGGGAGAAACGGATAAGCCTCACCAGGCACAAGTGCTGGTAGAGGTGGCTGCAACGGCATGATCCGCTGCCAGGCCCAAACCTAAGATAAAAGGTTGATGTAAAATTTATGAGTCATTTTGACCATATAGAATTCGGAGAAATGAACAGAGTATTCGAAAATGTTGTCACCTGTAGGAGGGGCAGAAAACCACATATGTCCACCGTTGGGCCCATGCTCGCCCGACACATGCTCCTATACAGGTATGCGAGAACAGCAACACCCCAACTGTACTGGGGTAAAACATCCAACTCCTGAAGATGATGGAGAAAGCGCATACTCACTTTACTCCCCGAAGTGTTCGGGAACAAGACACACCCGAAAAGCAGGAGCAGCGCCAACCGCGTGTACCTCTCAATATGGAGATCCTCCGTCTCGCCGGTAATGTCTGGGTGCAAAAATGCCATATGATCTCTAATGGCTGACAAAGCAACGCGACTGCCCCCAGCGTCACCCTGAGGTCTATAACTAGTAAAATGCATCATCATATCCAAAAATTGTGCACGCGTCATGGATCTAATGTACTGGGGCAGTGCTACGGCCCGTCCATCTACGCGCAGCCCGTACAAAACCTGAACATCCTCCAGCGTGATGGTGGCCTCTCCAGTGGGCAAGTGAAAAGTGTGCGTCTCCGGTCGCCACCGCTCTACCAAGGCCGTGATGAGAGACCAATCAAGCTGCATCCGTCCAAGCTCAAAAATCGTATAGAAGCCCGTAGCCTGTAGGCGCGCGACTACGCGGGCATGGAAAGGATGCTCCCCGATGAACTCCCATAAATCGTCAGGTCTCCTAGGGCGGAGAGGCTGCAACGATAGCTGTCCCTCCCATACAAATGAGGACCTATGGTCGCCCTGCAACACTAGTAGCTGATCCTCGGCAGGTCCGGGATGCGCAGGCGGAGGAAAGTCCATGTCGTCTACTATAATTTAAACAAAATTAATTGTGTGTGTTAGCTTAATAAATTAAATAATTAATTATGTTTAAAATTGGACTGAATAATTATGTACGGGTTCCAGCTCGATATTTGAGGCCCGGTAGCACCGAGTTATCCTTAATTATTATGCGTGTTAATTTCAACATTTTTAGAATTGTGTCTGTTAGCTTAATAAATTAAATAATTAATTATGTTTACAATTGGACTGAATAATTATGTATGGGTTCCAGGCTCATTTTTTGAGGCCCGGTAGCACCGAGTTATCCTTAATTATTATTCGTGTCAATTTTAATATTTTTACAATTGTGTGTGCTAGCTTAATAAATTAAATAATTAATTATGTTTAAAATTGGACTGAATAATTATGTATAGGTTCCAGGCTCGATTTTTGAGGCTTGGTAGCACCGAGTTATCCTTAATTATTATGCGTGTCAATTTTAACATTTTTAGAATTGTGTGTGCTAGCTTAATAAATTAAATAATTAATTATGTTTACAATTGGACTGAATAATTATGTATGGGTTCCAAACTCGATATTTGAGTTAATTTTACAACATATAGGAATTTGTTACTTTTGTAAGTTTATTGTTATAATTAAATAATTAATTTTGTAAAGTGTAATTGGATAGAGTTTGCAGTTACTGCATACTTAAACTACATAGACTCTACGCTAAAAGGCTCTATATTTTACAACACTAACAGGCTCTCTATATTTTACTACAGTAAAAGGCTCTATATTTTACTACGCTAAAAGGCTATTTATTTTACTACACTAAAAGGTCACTATTACATATAAAAACAACTAACATAAAATACAAATATGAACAACAAACAAAATAAATAATATTAATTTTTTAACAATACAAATAATTTATCAATTTTAACAATTTTTTGTACCAAAGCTAATAAATCAATCCGGGTATAAATAAGATACAAATTTAAACACAAACATAACACAAATTAACATGGAAACACATTAAACAATACAAATATGCATGTACTATACGAGTTTCGACATAAACAAAATTGAAATACCTCGATTTAAGTTTTTTAAATTTGATTGAAATCGAATTTTTGCACCCGAAAGAAGGAATCCAAAGCTTGTCTTGTATGTGGGACCTACACTCCTTGCTCTTTAGGTGACGGGTGGGGCCCAATTTTTTTTTTGAAGTTTGACGCGGGGGCGGGGGGGGGGGGGACCAGCAGAATCGAAGGTTTTGAGGTCCTTCGGTTCAGTGGTCCAAGGAAGAAGAAGGGCTATATTTTATTGAAGCTGTTCGCAGTATTATACTGCGTTTTACTTAAAACGCAGTATAATACTGCGAACAGCTTTAATAAAATATAGCTGTGCCCAGCATCTTAGTAAAACGCAATATAGTACTGCGATTTACAAATTTTTTTTTTTAAAGTAAAACGCAGTACTATACTGCGAATTACTTTAACGGCAAAATTTTCGTTAACGTAATTCTCAGTATAATACTGCGTTTTACTCATTTATGTAATTTTTTTTTTTTAAAGTAGTACAAAAGTATTTTTTGTCCAAAAAATGATTAAAAAAGTTTCGGACTCTCATTTACTATATTATTTCCTATAGTTATGTTTTTAGATTTTTAGAGTGTATTCGATGTATTTAGGCTACTATATTCATGAATACAATAGCATTTCTAGGCATGAAACAGGAGATTATAACTAGACAGATTTTTGTATTCTATTGTATTCGACTGTATTCACGGCATAAAACAGGGGATTACAGGTAGACCGATATTGTATTCGACTGTATTCACGATATGTAATTGTAAATACAATAACTTAAATAGCACAAATCGTGGTCTATTCAGCTGATTTTAAACGGAAAGTGAATCAATTAATACAATAGACTCCTAATATAACTCAACTAACTCAATTACATCACCCATAATTTGTATTTGGCGCGAAATATGCTGAATATTTTTTCCAGCCGATAAATACAACAAAAACACAACAATTTGAATACATATATACATCTGAATACATAAATTATATTAATTAAAAGAATATATGAATACATTCATAAAATACAGCGAGATAGTGAATACAATGAGAATACAACGAGATACATTGAAATACAATGAAAAAAAAGACAATGTATACAATGAAATACAGCGAGATACATTGAAATACATTGAAATGTATTAACAGAATCTTCAAGAAAGCTTTCTGATTGCACAAGATACCCAGATCGACTCTCTAATTTCGTTTTCTCCTCGGATTCTCATACAAACACAAGATAGAAGATACGATGGCAACGGCGATGGCAGAGGATATGAACTTCGAAGATGACCAGCTCCATGCTGTGTCCACTGATGATATTATTAGGGCTTCTCGCCTTCTCGACAATGAAATTTGAATTATTAGCGTACCTACGATCTGTCGGCGTTTATTTTCTTTTTGTTGAATGCTTTTGTTTTTTCGGTTTCGATTATTGGTGCTTTTCTTCAAGTTGTTCCTTTTTCAGATCTGAAGGTGATGGATTCACCATTTCTTTTTGCTGGTCGTGACAGAACCAGTTAAAAATGGAGGGGCTATGGTGGTTAGGTTGACAAGATGAAGGTAGAAGATGAGAGAGAGAAAGGGCGAATAGATATGGGGTAGGGGATACAAGAGATTTGAGGGAAACGAGAAATTTGAGGGGAAAGAGAAAAGTAATACATATGACTTAAGAGTAGAGTGACCATAAATAGATATTTGGCTATAAAAAATAAAAAGGTAGCTATGAAATATAATTTTTTAAAGAGTTAATACCCTAAAATCCCCCTAAACTATCATGTTTTTATCAGTTTCCTACTTACTCTATTCGGTGTCACAAGAATCCCCCTGAACTATATCTCTTTAGTTATTAAAAGCCCCCTCGTTAATTTTGTGGCAAAATGTGTGAAATAGCTCGTCTAAAGGCGCGTGAAAGATCAAATTATCCATAAAAATGGGCCCACCTGGCGTACTTCTAACGGCTAATTAGTGTTAAGATATTCAATTTCTTTTTCCTTTCTATTTTCTTTTTATTCTATTTTTTCTTTATTTTTCACCCTCTTTTTTCATTTTTTTTATGTTTCTTCTTCCTTCTCCTTATGGTTCCATTTGAAACTTTTCTCTTCTCTTATTTCTTCTAAAATTACTTTTTTTCTTCATTTTTTCTTTATTTATTTCTCTATAACTTCTCTTTCTTGTCAAATTCTAGTTATTTTAAATCCCAAATCTCTGACTACACCAAAAATTACAGTGAAATCGAAGGTTAGTATAAAAAAAGGTTGAAGTGATGTTTAATGGTGAAAATCCCGATTGATATAAGGGTAACCATTGTTGGAGGAGATGGAAGAACAAATGATTTTACTCATTTTTTATTTTTGATTATTAGTTCAAATCATTAAGCAAAATAATAACTAAATTATGCTTAACTAAGTAGCCACGTGTTGTAAACTCAGAGTTTAAAGTTAATTAGGAGCGTGCATCATACACAGCCGGAAAAAATCGACGAAGAGGTTTTTTAGTAATTAGGGAGATACAGTTCAAGAGGATTTTGGGGACACCTGATAATTTAAGTAGGAAACTGACAAAAATATGATAGTTTAAAGTGATTTTAGGGTATTAATTCTTTTTTAAAAGAGTATTTATTTAAAATAAATAAAGTATCAACCTTTGTTATAATGGGTAAAAATTCCTTATAAAAAAGGAAAACTAATAAAACGCGTGGGCCTAATGGAGAACTATACTGCAAAATGAACAACCTTCAAATTTCGAAAGACACATATATGTATGACAATAATTAAAGGATCTCAATGCTCTCTATGGATCCAGGTGGAACACGTTAGCTCGTGGGCTTGTGCGGTGCTCATAGAACTTGGCCAAACTATTTAACGATGCGTACAGTATGCTTACTTGTTCCCTTTTAAACCTTTGCTTCTTTTCTTCTCATTATTTGTTTAAATGAAATATTTTCTTCAATAAACGTTGCACTCAAACTTAATAGTTACTAATCACCTACCCTTATCTCCAGAGAATAAAAATGGATCAAATATATCTCTTACCTTGTGGACTTTTTCTAAAAACATTGTTAACAAAAATTGCATAACATATTTTCGATATTGCAATTCCAATTACTGAATTGTCATATCAACTTACCACGAAGTGATAATCAGTTTAAGCTTTCGATACCTGATATTCACAAATATAAAGTTAATTTGTCACAAAAAATAATTTTTTTTTTTCAAAAATGTGTTTGTTCATGGAATTTGGCAAGTTTTTGGAAAAAAATTTGAAAATGAGTTTTTCAAAAATTTCAGAACTTTTTTTCCCTACTCACAAAACTGCAGTATTTTTTCAAGTGAAATGCATGTCCAAATATAATTTCAAATTCCAAATATCATTTTTCGACTTAACTCCAAATACTACTTTTTTTTCTTCAAAAATTATAATTTTTATGTCCAAGCCGGCAAGCCCTACTTAGTATAAAAAAAACTTTTACATTTTACAGCTCAATCTATCACCTCTTATTAAAGGGGCTCTAATTTTTTTTTTTTTGATTTTCTATTCGGTGTTGGATATACACGTTAGAGACCGACTAAATCTAGATTTGGACGAGAAGGTAAAGCTCGAACCCGAGACTAACCACACCTTTAGGTATCTTTGCGCAAACCATATTAAGCATTGGAACAAATTCCTACATGTGGTCCGACCTGGTGGATTCTGCTAAAACTATTTCAGTTCAATTGCATCTTATTTATTACTTATTCTTGTAATTTTATAGTCACCTAGGTTTGATTGTCCAAGGATACAAGAAATGAGCAGCATTTAAAATTACACGTATATCTTATGGTTTGTCACCGACAACCTCTGAAAAATGCTAGTCGGAGATGCTCTTCACCTCCCCTCTACATTAGCCTCTGCACAAATCAACAGCTACCCCTTTAAATTCCTCCCCTCTACATTAGTCTTTAGAAATTTCGCCTTTCCTATTATTGACATGAAGGACATAGTTTTTATTTCGTTTAGTTTTATGTTTTCATTCGGAACTTATGTTGGTTGGAACTCTTTGCTCACGTGGCAAGATTTCTGTAGCCATTTGATACTCCATTAGCATAGCTCAATTCTAAATTCTCAAGTTTTCGAACCCCCTTTTTCAATTTAAATAAAATACAAGACGGTTATTATCTGGTGCAAGTAAATCAAAAACATCCGGCCGTTGGAAATGATGTTGTAATAGGTTTCATGTTCAATGAATTGATATTTTGACTGGTTGTTCTAGTTCGAATTTTTTAATTATTTTATTTTTCACTTTTTTGACTGGTTATTCTAGTGAAAAGTGGAACCTGCTTTGGGATTTTCCTAATTATCATCTGCTCAAAGATGAAAACAGTGCTACTATTCTTTCAGATATTGCATGTTTGACGTTTTCTAAATTTAGGGGCCCATTGTATACCTTGAAGCAAGCAGCATAAAGTTCCCAAATTGGGAGGCTGTCCTCTGTTTGAACTACTTTTTGCACTGATGTCTTGCTTTTGGGGTGTAGGGCATTTTTTGTTCTGCATAGAGAAACTAACATTCATGTTTTACTGTAGTTATTCTAATAGTCACGGTTGTTGAATTGGTATTTGAGTTGCACATCTTTAAAAGAGGAAATCATTTTAGTGTGAAATGACCATATATTTTATATTTTGCATCTGCTAAGTTGTCTTGTGCCTGGTATGCAGATTCTTGGCAGTTGGTAAAACTAAAGGACCTGGACAATCCTTATGCAGAAATCAGACCACTATCCGTCCAGAACAAGCGAGAAAAGGAACACTTATTAGGAATGGGGTAAGTTCTCCTAGATGTAGATTTTACGGGCAATATGTGTCTATCACTAGGGGACATGCTTCATCCATGACATATAGAATGCATAGTACTTTTCGTGGGAGTTGTTTAATGACTTCGCCAGGAACAGCTGTAAGTCATCATGCACAAATCGCTTGGAAGAGGATATCACGTAAATCTTTCTACAAAGGACAAACTTTTATCCGCTTAAGTCGATTTGCACAAGCGCTTAGTTTGGCATTGAGCAGGTCTTATGTGGTTCTCCCTGGTTTTCTTGCCTTAACATATGGAAGAAATATAGCATTGGCACAAGCATCACCAGACTTCTACAGGCATGCTGAAGATGGACATGTTTTGATTACCTCATTATTGCATTCCATATTTGAAGGTTTTATTCTGCTGTTGAGAGCCTTTTATTTGGGAATACTCTTTTCTCCTTGCATTGTCATGGCCCCATTTGTAGATTCTTTTGGACCTTCTTTCAGGAAAATGTGGCTTCAGGTAGTTCGTAGCACACTCGAAAGAGCAGGTCCTGCATTTATCAAATGGGGCCAATGGGCAGCTACACGACCTGATCTTTTCTCTAGAGATTTGTGTACTGAGCTATCAAAGCTTCACACAAAAGCTCCTGAACATAGCTTTGCTTACACGAAAAAGACAATCGAAAAAGCATTTGGTCGAAAACTTTCTGAAATCTTCGATGAATTCGAGGAGAAACCTCTGGCATCTGGAAGTATTGCTCAAGTGCATAGAGCGTCCTTGTTGTATCGATACCGTGGTCGACAGATCAAGCCTATGGTGGTGGCAGTGAAAGTTAGGCATCCTGGAGTGGGTGAATCAATTAGACGAGATTTTGAGATTATTAATCTAGTTGCTAAGATATCGAAGTGCATTCCTAAACTGAAGTGGTTAAGATTGGATGAAAGCGTACAGCAATTTGCTGTTTTTATGATGTCTCAAGTAGATCTTGCTAGGGAAGCTGCACATTTAAGCCGCTTCACCTATAATTTTCGGAGATGGAAGGATGTCTCTTTCCCAAAGCCCGTCTATCCCCTAGTGCATCCTGCAGTATTGGTGGAGACTTTTGAACAAGGGGAATGTGTTTCATATTATGTTGATGAGCTTGAGGGCCATGAAAGACTTAAGAGCGCACTTGCTCATATTGGGACACATGCTCTTCTAAAGATGCTTTTGGTAATTTTCTCTTTATGTAGCGTGTGTGTATATATTCTAATTAAGAAAATGTTCTCTGTGTTAATTTGTCTAGATTTGCGTATAAAGCACAACATTCAATGCAAACGTGCAACCTAGGATATACTTTTAACAGAATTAAACTTCTAAAGATGTTTTTGGTATTATTATCTTTATATATGTCCGTGTGTGTGGATATATTTTTTATTAAGAAAGTATTCGTTATATTAATTTGTCTAAATTCAAGTATAAAGGACAAATTTAATGCAAATGTGCGACTCAAATACAAAGGTCTAATGGAATATGGAACTGCAAATATATCAGACATTATTTTTCCCTCTCAGGCCATAAAGCAGATGTTTTAGTTCAAGATTTGAGTAGAAATATGAAGCATGTATTGCAAGCAAAGCTGTAGTTATAACTAATGTGGTTAGGCCATTTTCAGACACATGGAAGTTCCTTTATTATATGAAATTTTCTTTTTTGTAATTGCCTATAGTCCTTACTCCCTTTAAGAAAATGTTACATGCTGTATTTTTTCTTCTCACAATGAAGAGAGATCTATTAACAGACATATTAAGGAATTGGTTTGGATATACTATAGATGTTGCCTTTCTGAGTAATTGTTGATATACTGGCCTTCAATACTAGTAGTCAGTGCCTGTCCTTTACCCTAATTTCTTTATAAAAATACTAGCCTTGAATACTGACCAGAGGCTGTTCTCTTATAGAAGATAAAGCACTGATTAGTTATAAAAATAAATATGAAGGGCATTATTTTGGCATTATCAACGTTATTTTTTTCATGACTGTTATTTAGTGCTGCTTCTGTTTGTGTTATTAGTTATACTATAAAGAAGGAACAAAAAGAAGCCTTCTATGACATTTTCTTGGTTGCTTGCATGTAGTCTATTTCATTAATCTCTAGAATTTGCAATGTTGAAGAGGAAATGGCATTGGAGGATTACCTTGTCCAAAAAGTGTTTAGATGGATAAGAGCCTATTATCTCTATGTTATGTATTGGAATCACTAATTTTTACTAGCTCCTGAGTCTTTTTTCACTTCTCATATAATACCCCTTTCCCCTTTTCAGGTGGATAACTTTATTCATGCTGACATGCATCCTGGAAATATCCTTGTTCGGGTAACCCAAAGCAAGCCATCCCAGAAACGCATCTTCAAATCAAAGCCTCATGTTGTTTTCCTTGATGTAGGCATGACTGCTGAACTTTCTAAGAATGATCGACCAATATTATTGGAGTTCTTTAAGGCAATTGCTCGTCGAGATGGCCAGACTGTAGCAGAGTGCACTCTGCAGTTGTCAAAGAAACAGAATTGCCCTAATCCAGAAGCCTTCGTTAAGGTTTAGTTTCATACATCTTAAACGGATTATTTGAGAACTTTCTTTAGATGTTCTTACTTATTTCTCCAATGGTAGCTATCATTTATTGCTCCCTTGAAAAGAAAACTATAATATACTTATGCAAAGAAATTAATTGGAGATCAGATGTTGTAAAAGCAGCCCATATGCTTTGCTAGTTATCCTTCTACCCCAAATTGGCTATCAGGATTCACTTCTTGGGGATTCTGATAAAGGTTTCAAGTGTAATGTTTATTGTGAATATGGATTGTAAGAAGATGGAAAAAGAGTATGAAAATTTAGTACCAGATGTAAATTTATGTATTGTTATTGTATGTTAATTTGACTTTTCGTAGAAGTAAAATTTCCACTTCAAGGAGGTAAATCTTTTCATAACTTTCTATCATGAGAAGTAGATTAAACAAAAACTCATGGAGAGACCACCATATTCTTTCCGCAAACCCCTCTGCTCCTCTATCCTCCACCAGTGGGCGAAAAGTTTTAAAAAAAAGGTTGAAATGGAGGGCAAAAGGCAATGGTGATCAAAACTAGGTGCTAATGTTCCTTATAATGATCAAAATGCATCACCAGCTTTAGCTTTTTGGCTAGGATCTACTTTCTTCATGTTTTTCAATATTTCTGCGCAAACATTCTTGTTCACGAAATTCTGATTGGTCATCTATCTGTGGATACGACTAATATTTATAGCGTGGAGTTACTCCTACTATTTTACATGATATCTTTATGCTAAAAGACTTCTTAATCTTTTTGATAAATGGAGGTGATGAATATTTGCCTTAGTTATCTACTGATGTCCTACAGGAAGTGAAGGAGTCATTTGATTTTTGGGGGACTCCAGAAGGTGATTTGATCCACCCTGCTGAGTGCATTGAACAACTTCTTGAGAAAGTTAGGCATTACAGAGTAAACATAGATGGCAATGTTTGCACTGTCATGGTGACAACTTTGGTCCTAGAGGTAATTCTTCCTTTTTCGGCAAATGTGGTGTTCTTGAATTAAATGTGGAATTGACTAACTAGCATTTCTGTATTCAAACATGTTGAAACTTACTTATAAATCTGCTGAGTAGCATTCGACGATAATCTTTCATGGGGACTACTTTTCTGGTTTAAGATTTGTTCTTCTTTTGGTACTTACTGCCTTTTGTATTTATTGCTGATAGGGCTGGCAAAGGAAGCTTGATCCTGATTATGATGTAATGCACACCCTGCAGACATTGCTGCTCAAATCTGATTGGGCAGAATCACTATCTTACACCATTGAAGGACTCATGGCCCCATGACAAGCTCTTCCAATCCTTCCTCTAACTGCGAGACAACTACTTGTAAGTGTAAAATAAATAAATGTATATTAACCAACATAATGAAGTTTGCTTAAAGTTTTATAAAGCATTTCAGCTGGCCTGAGAGTATAGTAAGCAACCTCGGGAAGGATTTTGTCCTGTTCTTGTTGCTTTGATTCAAAAGTTACTGCCCCGGGTATTTTATCACATATATGCAAGAGGTTACAAGTAAAGAAGAATAAGGTCATTCTTCGATTTGTTTTATTTTACATAATTATCAGTTAAAACTATAGTGTGTTGGTTGCCTGAATTGTCGAAAGTAAAAATCATGTGAACTTTGAAAATTTACTTGAGCGCTAATTGAAAGAAAACTAGAAGAGAATTCAAAACAAAGGGTGGATGACGCTCTTGCAAAGTATGGACGATCCATGCAACCATCAACAATGGAGGGAGACAATACAATAATCTCGGAAATTCCTTCGGACTTTATTTTACATGCTTTCAATAAAGACAGATCGGGGACAATCGCTATGCGAATTATCCCTATGTTATGTAGTAACTGAACTTTTTATGCTTTTAATTATAAAGCATTCCTTTCATTAGGGGAAAAAAAAAACAAAGGGTGGATGTTTTTTTTAACCTTTTCTTTTAAACAGGCGTGTCAATTTTACGGTAAGAAGTACCAAAGCTCATATTGTGCATACCATCCGATCCATATGCTCAAGTTATTAGAGACAACTTATTTATTTTTGGTGTCTCATAGCAGTAGTGTTTTTACACTACCTTGTTAAGATTATGACTTTTAATGGAGGTAATTATCTATAGTTATTCTAATTTTGCAACCAAAAAATATAGTAAGTGACCTGCTATGGAAAATACATTGGTAGTATAAAAATTCTTTAAATAGCTAGTGTGTATAAGTTAAATTAAATGGCTTCGGAGAAAAAAACAAATAAGAAGAGGTAATCACATGTTTCTCGAAAAGAAGAAATCTTCAAGATCCAGTAAAGCTAAGTTGACAAACTGTCATCCATTTGAATTAAATACAAACGAGGCTGAATCTTATGAAATATCGTCGCAGCAATGTGAAAAGACGAAGGAAACTAATAAAAAAGGCAACCCCAAATTACAGAAAATTGAAGTAAGAAAGTAGTATGACTTCTGTTTTCGTATGCGTCTGAATTAATAATAGACATTGTGTTATAGTCCAAAGACTCAATGGTTTATGCACTAGAAGTCTAGAACTGAACTTTCTGATGGGGTACCCAACACAACAATATGGCATACATTTTAGATAATAATTGAAAGGCCCCTCAATATAACAAAATAATACTGCTTAGACAAAATAAACGAGACAGGCGTCAGGTCTTGCCTTTGAAAAAGATTATAACGTGGGACTCAAAATCTAATATTGATGCTCCAAAACCTCCCAACACTAAGAAAACACCTTCACACCAAACCAAATGTTTGGCCATTAGATTTTGTGGCTTTGGTTCCGTGTAGTCTTTAATTTGTTTTCTGTCATCCTTTTGACTTGTGCGTTTTTTGTCCAACCTCCTCTCGTCCTTTAGTCTCTGAAAATGTGCATGAACCTAAAAGGCATTCAGCTTCAAATCTATACTTCATTGTCTATATATCATTCTATTTTTGTAACTTGTGGACCGGCGCCGAAGCTAGAGGGATCCAAACCCCCTTCACGGAAAAATCACATTGTATATACATGTTTTTTTATTTTTTATTTTATGTATATATAGTAGATGATGAACCTCCTTCCTTGGTCATGAATGTTTTCGGCTAAAAAAAATGTACAACATCAAATTTAACTTTAAATGATTTTGCTAAAAGAAATTGTGAAAGATTGGAAGGGACGAATCTTAAGTGGAATTTATTTGTTTCAGTTTTAAAGGATTTAGCTATTAGCATTATGCAATATAATGGAAATGCCAATTATTAAGAGAAATTATAACAATAAGTCGTTTCATCTGTTTATCTACTCTCTTTTGATTCGTTCGAAAGGGTCCAAGAAATTTAAGTACCTTATGTTAAATGTTCAGTAGTGAATAGTTGGAATGAAAACGAATCGTTGGTTCACAGAATACTCGATTGGAAATTAAGAAGACCAACTCCCTTTTTGTTTATAGAAAAAAAACAGTAGTGACAGATAATAGATAAAGCTGCAAATAATGGGAAGTGGCCACATGCATGTGGACAGTCCTCTCTCCATTGTTTCAATTGAATTGAGGAAGGAAGGAAATGATAAAGCTTCTCTTTTCCATGCACATGCCTTGTAATATTTTTTCCCCCCCCTAGTCAAAGAGGTCCCCTCAACCCCCACATATTCTACTACCTTTACTTTTCTTTTTTCCCTAGACTAGATTCCCCAACTTAAGAAAATCAGAGAAAATAATTATGAAATCCTTCATTATTGAAAAAACAGAATGGGACAAAATATACAAATAGGAGAATCATGTTTATGTTGATGATAATAATGATTAAAGTCATAATTTCTAAGTTTAAAAGAATTTTTATATTATCAAATCATTCAAAGATAATTATATGTAACAACGTTCATCAAAAGTAAAATTAGTAATTTAAAAAACAAAACAGATTACCTGTTATAATATGTTAAAATAAATTGATAGTGCAAAAAATATTTAAGCTATCATCGGTGGATATAAGTTAAATTCTAATGATTAAGCATATGCCTGCTATGGAATAATGACAGAAGGAATTTGAATGACTGAAATTTTGAATTTAGCCATAAATACCAACTTATTACATGAAGATAACAGTGTAACAGATTGTCAGTCATTAGGCTCCACAGGGATAACACGAGTTGGACTTAAAAGGATATTCACCTACTAGCATTCATTGTCTTCATATATTTATCTCTGGTTAGGTGAAATTATGCATTAGTGTCTTCGGGTAAATGGGACTTTCACTTAATTTATTTTTGGGCCCAGCATAAAAGTGAAAATGATGTTTTAGCTTTTGATTAATCACCTAAACTTCATGTCTTTTATGTGTTGACTTCTAATATATGGTTTCTTGTAGAGTTGTCCTGTTGCTGAATATAAATATCAATACAATATATGAACAAATATAATCAATTGCAAAAGTCTAGAAGAAGAAAATCATGGGATAACTCTTGATTCCGTGTAATCACATACATATTAATTTAGAAAAGGTAACCCGTGCACAAATTATTTCGCATTCACGCAAGGTCCGGGAAGTGATGTAGGCAGTATATCCTAATATAAGCATTAATGGTTGATTTCACGGTTCGAACCCGTAACCGATATATTACACGAAAACAACTTTAGTTTTGCTCCAAACTCCCTTCTAAATAGCCCTTTCATTTAATCCTGAAGTAATAAAATTTCGCAAGAGTATTCTATCTACCGGAAAATATGTGGTTTACTTGTTCCTAAAATCAACAAAATCTGTAGTTTTTAATGATTAAAGATGACAAATATGTTTAAGAGTGAGCCTTACTTTTCTATTGGCATTTCTAATAATGTAATATCTTTATTTTTTTAAAATTCTTTCTTGAACTCCATATTTAATTAGTGGCTGGCCATTGCTTTTTACAACTAACCAAAAGTTGACGTTTAAGCTGATAAAGACTGTTCATCTTTAATGTCAACCTATATTTCTTTATTTCAAACGAAAAAATGCTGCACATTTTTTTTTTGTAAAATAAAAATCTAGGCATGAATATTAAGGATCCTTCTTAGTTTCGACCTTTATCTAATGAAATGGTCAGTCCACCGAATTGATTGAGTCAGGGCGAAAATAATTTAATCGAAATAGAAGAAATCCATTAACTTTAATTTGGTAACCAGTTACAATGAGATCTAACGTGTATAATAACAATTAACCAACGATTAGTTAATGTTTAATAAAATGGTGATTAATTAGTTAAGCTGTTGTTCGATCTGGTTGTTATGTTTGCAACGTAAATTAGAAAGAAATTCAAGACAATAAAAAATTAAGGAACAGAAGGAAAAACAAAGGAAAACTAAAATAATATAGTAGAAAATTAGGACTGTTATCTTTTCAGCTTTGCTAGCATCAACCAACCGATGAAAAAGATAAAATACCCAACTTTGTTCTTTTTTTTTTTTTCAAAAAGTATTTCTCTTCTATTTTCTACTTATATTTAAATAATTCTCTAATTCTGTTTACTTGTTGTCTCTTTCTTCTTTTCTCTGACACCATCTTCCAAACAGTGGAGAAACAGAAACAGAGATATTGTCAAATGGTGCTTAGTATTTTTCATCAAAAACTATCAAATCAACTTTCCGTGAAAACGACCCTGACTGTAGAATAATTCCACAATTTGCTAGGTGTAAAAGAAAACAACAAAATAAAATAGAAAGTTATTTTGGTCATAATATGTAAATAAATTAGTGTATACTATTATTATTATTGTTATTATTATTATTATTATTATTATTATTATTATTATTATTATTATATTAATGCATGACTATATTCTCAACCTAATCCTTCGTTTTGTTGTGAAAACCAAAGGTTAAGGAACATTCATAAGAATCAAGACACAGACTGACAGACTGTAAATGGGGACCATAGCTAACCCATAAACATCCAACAATATTTTAACTCTAAAAATAGCATAGAAAAAAACATTAATGCATGAGACAAAAAACAATTAGACCCATAATATATACGCCCTCCTTATCATTCATGTTCCATTGACTACTCATCATCAGCTTCATTTCAATTCACAGAATGTGATTATTGAATAATGCACCAAAATATGCTTACCCTTTACTTCTTTTTCAAGAATGCAACCCTTAAAAATGTGATATATCATATTTATATACACTTAGTTTGACATTTTAAGCATAATTTTGAGGTTGGGGTTGAGTAGAATGGGTACAATTGATGAAGTGGCGCGAGAGGCTGGAGGCTGTGAAGAGAGAATTTTAGTGTCGGTGAGGCTAAGGCCTTTGAATAATAAGGAGATTTTCAGAAATGATGTTTCAGATTGGGAGTGTATTAATGACACTACCATTATTTACAAGAATGTTAATCTTTCTGTGTCTGAACGCTCAATGTATCCCTCTGCCTATAGCTTTGGTAAGTCTTTAGGAATTTGATGATTTATTTCTTCACATTATTCCTAATTTTAAGTCTGAATTTTTTGTTCAATTTTGCTATTCTGTGATCTCTGGTAGAGTCTAATTTACTTGGAGGTCTTGTAATTTTCTTTTTCTTATACTTGTTGCTTGTTCATTCATTATTTAGTGAAATTTTGTTCAGCAACTCATGTTGTTAAAATCTGCTTCCTCTATTTTATTTGCATTATCTCTTTAATCAGAGAATTCTGTAATGAGGCTCTTTCAAGTTTATTTTTATTAATTGTTATTTAAGTTCTACTGTGTTTTCTAGCCGAGGGTCTACGGAAACAGTCTCTCTACCCTTCTAGAGTGTAGGGGGAAGGCTGCATACATTTTACCCTCCCAGACTCCACTTGTGGAAATCACTGGGTTTGTTGTTGTTGTTGTAAGTTCTACTGTGTAAATTCAGGAAAGAAAGCTTTTTGCAGCCTAAAAAAATCTGCTTTACCATTTTAAGATATTACCAATTGCTATTTTTATGGCTTGCATACTATAACTATGATTCTCTCAGTTGACATTGTTCTGTTTTTTTTTTTGGTTATAATTTTGCTTCCAGACAGGGTATTTAGGCCTAATTGCTCCACAAGACAGGTATATGAAGAAGCAGCTAAAGATGTTGCTCTTTCGGTCGTTAGCGGATTCAATTGTGAGTAAGAAAAACATTTTCTTTCTTTAGTCCATCTCCTATATTTTTTTTATCTGAAACAATTTATGTATTTGCTAGCAAGCGTTTTCGCATATGGCCAAACAAGCAGTGGAAAGACATTTACTATGACTGGTATAACTGAATATGCAATAGCAGACATCTATGACTACATTCAGAAGGTAAACTCATTACTTTGAGATCACTTGTTTATAGTGTCTGCATTCCTTATCTCCAAGGCTTTTTCTCTTGCTTACTGATTATCCAGTTATACTACTACTTGTAGCACGCCGAGAGAGATTTTATCTTGAAGTTCTCTGCTATGGAGATTTACAATGAATCTGTCCGCGATCTCCTAAGTGCAGATAGTACTCCTCTTAGACTTCTAGATGACCCTGAGGTTAGTTATCTTCTCTGATCAACAAATGTTTAGTGTTCCTTTTTCTTTCTCGTCTTCTTTTTCCCTTTAAAATCTCATAAAGCAACTTTGACAGAGAGGGACAATTGTTGAGAAACTCACAGAGGAAACATTGAGGGACTGGAACCATGTGATTCAGCTCCTTTCTATTTGCGAAGGTAAGAGATAAAAGATTAGCTTTTGCTTCCAAAAGGCATCTCTGATTTTGAATTTAATTTAGTGCTGAAACGAAATTTTGCCTGAAAAGAGTGGAATGGATACAGAGGAGGGTTGGAAGAGTAGTTGATTGATATTGATTGAACTTTTGCAGCTCAGAGACAGATTGGGGAGACTGCACTAAATGAGACCAGCTCCAGATCTCACCAAATTATCAGACTGGTAAAATAACTTAATATTACTCTTGTGCAATTGGCTAACAAGTTATTAATTATAAAATATTACAGTTTTGACACATTACTTATTGCAGACAATTGAAAGTTCTGCTCGTGAGTATTTAGGCAGGGACAACTCCAGTACTCTTTCAGCTACTGTGGTATGAAAATGTGTCTCCAGAAGATAGTTGCTACTTAGTGTTGTCTTGTTGGTACATCATACTAATAACAGCTTTCTTTTTCACCGGGGAAACACAGAATTTTGTTGATTTAGCTGGAAGTGAGCGTGCATCTCAGTCCTTGTCAGCTGGGGCAAGGCTGAAAGAGGGCTGTCACATAAATCGCAGCTTGCTGACCTTGGGCACTGTTATACGTAAGCTAAGGTTGTTTTAACTTTCTTGCTTCCCTTCTAAGTTAGTGCGATATGATTGTTGTAAGAGTTCGTTTTCTGGTGGAAACTTACTATTGGTCAATGACTGTGCTTCAATCTTGTAATGCTGGCACTTTAGAAAAAACAAGCCAGGCATTTCATTCAGCTGTGTATCATATAAGTCAGTTGAATCAATTGTGCAGTCCTTTTACATTGCCACTAATGCAAGTTGTTATATAATTTAATACAGCAAGAATAGGAATGGTCACATTCCTTTCCGAGATTCCAAGTTAACTCGGATATTGCAGCCGTCATTGGGTGGCAATGGCAGAACTGCCATCATCTGTACGATGAGCCCTGCACGAAGTCATGTTGAGCAATCAAGGAACACTCTTCTGTTTGCAAGTTGTGCAAAGGAAGTAACTACTACTGCCCAAGTGAACGTAGTCATGTCAGATAAAGTGTTAGTGAAGCATTTGCAGAGGGAGTTGGCGAGATTGGAGAGTGAGTTAAGGAGTCCTATACCTTCTTTATTCCCTTCAGATTATGAAGCATTACTGCGAGAGAAGAACAAGCAAATAGAACAGGTATTGCATCTTAATTCTCTTCTCTCACATGCTGAATTATGGTACCTCCCTTCCAAGTTTTGATATCCTATTTTTTTACTTGGAAACTTTCACTTGTTTCCTCACCCTAGAGAGGTGACAATTGTATTCTGTTGTATGGGAACTTCTACTCTATATGCGCGTGTGTGCGTGCGTATGTGTGTGAGAGAGAGAGAGAGGGAGAGAGAGAGAGAGAGAGAGAGCAATTGTCTGGCCCCATAACATGGCGACAGGTGTCAGCAAATTGGTATGATTGCAGTAAACAAAGATAAAAAGGTAATATGTAGAACTAAACAGGAATAATTGAAGCTACAAGAACTTTACAGAAGCAAACTTACAAATATTTGAAATTTTTTGCGCATGGAAGATGTAACCTTCACATAACTAGGGAGTCAATTTCTAGCCTTTTTCTTAAATTGAAAACGAGTAATATTTCGCATCTGACATGCTTTTTAAGTATCCTGCATCTTTATTGAATTGGATCAAAATCTTGTTTTCTTGGAAAATTTTACCTGGCTATTTTACAGCTGCCTACTGTTTAGACAGCTTGGACCGTCGATCATTTTGCCATCTCTTTTTGTAGATGGAGAAGGAAATAAAGGACTTGACTTTGCAGCGTGACATTGCTCAGACTCAAGTTAAAGAAATGCAACAAATGCTTGGAGATGATGCAAGTTTATTGATGCAGGTACATATGCTACTTAGACTGCTAATTTGTGTCTATGTATTTACGCTTTCAATGCTAAAGGCACTTTGCACTACAGGTTGGTTTTGGAAACTACCCAAATCTGCGTGTGCGGAGATCACCAGATTATAGAAGCCGGATGCAAGTGTCCATATTGTCAGACACCCCATCTATCGATGCTGATGTTAGAACATGTTCAGATGGACATAGCAGGAGTAGCTCTGAGGACCAAATTATACGCGTGCCAGAGTTTGAAGAGAACTTTCTCCATAAAAGTTCATCTCCAAGGTTGTTAGCCGGCAGTTCAAATTATAGTGAAAGTGATTCATGTGAAGGATGGGATGAGATTGAAAAACAAAGTAATGGAACTTCAGAAGACCTATTCAAGGAAGTTCATTGCATTGAAACCGAGGAATCAAGTGTGAAGGGAAAACAAGAATCCAATTTTCCATCTCCCGAAGAAAGCAGTAGATTTCCAGCTGAAATGACAGCAGAATATGGAGACAGAGCTAATAAGGAAACAATATCACCTCCGGCTGATGACCATAGAAGATCAGTACCCCCTTCACTCAAGGAAGATGGAGAATTGACATTGTTACCCTGTAAAGAAGAGCACGGATTTGTTGCATTACCATCTTTTGAGGAAGAAAGGAAATCTAATGAAGATGCATTGTCACTTCCCTCAAAGGATCTCCAAACCCTTGAATCAGCAAAATTCAGTGACAGTAGAAAGTCAGTACCATTGCCACTGAAGGAAGAAAAAGCAGAGAAAGAAGAGAAAGAGCTGGTGTGCACATTTGACGTTCCTTCTCCAGCAAATTTATCCTCACCATGTGAGCTCATTGGCGAATCACCATGCTCAAGAAACTTGAAATTGTGTAGAAGTAGAAGCTGTAAAGCTAGCCTAATGGCTGACGTATCCTCATATTTTGAGGAACTTGCCACAGCTGAAATTACTCCGCCATCTGTGTCAGAAAGAAATTTCAGTGCAAGACCAAAGGGTTGGGAAATCAAAATATCTCCCCTGAACTTTACCTCTGATGTGGGGGACTCTCCAGAGAAGGACTCCACCGTTTATGGCGAGGTTGCTATCAATATTGGGCTTGAAGTGTCAAAAGGGGAAGATACAACTTATGAAAATGTCATGGATGTAGATGATACTTGTGATTCAGGGAGCAGTGAGAAAGATGAACTTCAACCTGAAAAGGAGGTTAGAGAATGCCCTGTGAGTAATTATCTTTTCTTCTCTCTCTACTAGTCATTTTAAGCATTCTGTCATATTTCTCTAGTCTTATCTGTTCATACTTTCAGTCATTCATGGAATTTCTACTGTAGGATGATGAATTTATATGCTTGTTTTTTTTTAATTACCATTCTTCTATCCCTTACTGAAAATTTCCAGCTCTTTTAGAATACAAGCTCCACCTAGGTTTGATAATTATAATGTCCCGAGATTTTCACATAAACATTGTTCTTTCATGGTTGATATTCATGGAATGAAAAGGTTAAGTGTATCAGAGTTTTATATGTGAATGTTTTGACTGAAAAAGAAAAGAGGAAAACCCTTAAATTTGGGAAGTCGGATTACATTCCTTGGGCTTACACGCATTGTTTAAATGGTATCAGATAACATTTCCTTAATTTATGACTAATATGTGCTTGTTGTATATAACAGGTTCATGAGGCTGAACCAGAGCATCATAAACTGTCAAAGTGTGTCAGAGATGTCGGTCTGGATCCAATAGAAGATGAACTTAAAAGTCTTTCCAGCTGGACCTCAGAGTTCAAGATACTACAGAAAGAGATTATGGAACTTTGGCATGTTTGCAACATTTCCCTCGTACACAGAACATATTTCTTCCTTCTTTTCCAAGGTGATGATCCTAAGGACGCTGTATATATGGAGGTCGAGATCAGAAGACTGACCTTCCTCAACGACATATATACACGTGGAGAGAAAACTGTGGTCAATGGAAGGACTTTGTCCCTTGCACAAAGGTAAGAATCACATCCGGCTCTGAAAACATTAAACAATTGTAAAGAAAAAAGGAAAGACAATCATTCCTTAAGTATATTTATATGTACACATGCACTATCCTTGTACCTAAAAGCATGATAACCGGTCATGTCTTTGCATTTAATGGACCAGTCTTGTACTTGGTATGTTGAATGCAAAAGCAAAAGATGCTAGATAGTACGAACAAAAATTTGGACTAATTAAAAACTTGTTTGATCTGGAAAACAGCATGAAAGACCTTCGGCAAGAGAGACGGATGTTGCGCAGGCAAATGCTGAGGAAGCTAACAGAAGAAGATCGAGAAAGCCTGTACCTAAAGTGGGGCATTCGGATCAATAGCAAACTTAGGAGGTTACAATTGGCTCAGCGTTTGTGGAAAAAGACAGATGATATGAACCACATTGCAGATAGTGCTTACCTGATAGCAAAATTAACCGGATTGATGAAGCCAGGGCAGGCTCCCAAGGAGATGTTTGGTCTTGATTTTTCACCTAGACCATCTAAAACTTATAGCTTCACACGTAGCTTGATATCTTCTCTCTTGTAAAAAGTCAGGTCAATAATTGAGTTGGAAACATTTGGTGTTCTGATTTTTAACTGTTAGTGAGTTTGAGTTTTCTTTGTTTGTTTGTTTTTTGGATGGTGATCACTGGTGAGATTCTGATTGTAATTGGTTTTGTAGAATTGTAGGAGTCCCAATTTGATCTACTGAATGTAAAAAGAGTGTAACATACCTACATCATATATATAGACTGGCTATTCCTCAACTATGTCATTAAAAAGAAGGGTTATAGTGAAGCTTTTCTAATCCCTGTCCAAACTTTCTGTGCCGCTTTCTACTCAAGTAGTACTCCTTTGGCAAGGTCAAGCTCTCCATAGCTAATGGTACCATGTATAAGGACTTCCTTTCCGTGAGCAAGAATGTTTTGCATATTATCATTCTTAGGATCGTAAACAACAACTTTTTCCTTAGGATAGTCTATTATCAAAACTAATTCTCCATCTCCTGTCACTGTCATGAAAAATGGCACTAAAATTCCATAAGACAGATTTATTTCTAAATTCCTTATGAAAAATAAGGATGTCCATGATTCTTTTACTCCATATACTCTCATGGCTAATATTTCAACACCCCCCTTATCATCTTCGAGGCAAGCCATACTTAGACATTCATTTAAAACTCCTAAACTAACTATATCATTCTCTCCTTGATCACACTTAGCCTTAGGGACGGGAAACATGTGGAACTTTTCAGAGATAGGATCAAAACAAATCACTGTATTAGGAGGACCAAAACTATCCCAAATACTCTCGTCTTCACTGTCATCATCTTCACTAAAGTGGGGCTTTTTAACCCTTACCCAGTAGTGAAGTCGTCCATGCAATGTTGTAATCCCATCATACACAGAGTGGATATCATAAGGGAATTTGACTTGCCTCCATCTTTTGTCTTCAAGACCGGCAACTATAACAAACTCACCACCATAATCTAGGGTTTGTGTAACGATCCGACCGATCGTTTTGAGCTCTAGCGCGTCATTCGACAGTTTGAGGCCATGAGTAGCTTCTCTTCAGGTATTATAACTTGTACGTGTTGTCGGAATTGAATTCGGGAAGTTCGGAGTTGATTTGGAAAGAAAATTCTAATTTTAGAAGCTTTAAGTTGGAGGAATTGACTATAGTTTGACTTTTGAGTAAACGACCTCGGAGTCGGGATTTAAAGGTTCCAACAAGTTCGTATGATAATTTTGGACTTGGGCGTATGTCCGAATCGGGTTTCAGATAACCCGAGAGCGTTTCGGCACCTATTGTGGAAAGTTGGCATTTGGAAGGAATTCATAAATTTGGGTTGAAGTGCATTTCAATGTTATCGATGTCTGTTTGGGATTTCGAGTTTGGGAATAGTATTGGGAGCGTGTCCGAATATGGATTTGGAGGTCCGTAGGTCGTTTCGAGGTCATTTGGCGAAAGTTGGATATTTGAAGGTTTTTGGAAAGTTTGACCGGGAGTGAACTTTTTTATATCGGGGTCGGATTCCGATTCCGTAAGTTGGAGTAGGTCCGTAATATCAAATGTGACTTATGTGCAAAATTCGAGGTCAATCGGGCATGATTTGATAGGTTTCAACATCAAATGTAGAAGTTTGAAGTTCTAAAGTTCATTAAAGTTGAATTGGTGTGCGATTCGAGATTTCGACGTTGTTTGATGTGATTTGAGGCCTCGAGCAGGTCTATGTTATGTTTCGAAACTGGTTAGTGTGATTGGACGGGGTCCCGGGGGCCCCGAGTGTGTTTCACGATAGTTTCGGACAAAGTTTGGCTGAGTTGATGCTGCTAATATCTAGTTCCGGTTTTGTTTTTCACGAACGCGAAGGACTCCACGCGTTCGCGAAGAATTCAACGTATTCGCGAAGGGTCGCCTGGTCAAGCTACGCGTTTGCGAGCTGGGACTCGCGTTCGCGAAGTGTAATTTTGGATCTGGAGCTGGTATTGCTTCGCGAACGCGAGGGGCTTGCCGCGTTCGCGAAGGTCGGACTGGGCAGTGTTCCTTTAAATATCGGGAGTTTAGCTATTTTTATCTCATTTTTATCTCATTTTCTCCATGAGAGCCGACCTAGGAGCAATTTTGAAGCACCATTTTCATCATCAATCATGAGGTAAGTGATTTATACTAGTTGTGAGTTAAATACAAGGTTTATATATGGATTTAGACATGAAAATTGTAGAAATTTGGGATTTTGAAGAAAGACCTAGAAATTTATATTTTTGGATTTTGACCACGAAATTGGACATGAAATTTGGAATAAATTATATATTTGAGTTCGTGGTGTTATGGGTAAAGTTCATCTTCAAAATTTTTTGGAATCCGGGCACGTGGGCCCGAGGATGATTTTTATCGACTTTTCGAGCGGAGTTTGGAATTTGTTGTAAATTGGATTATAATAAGTATTTGAGTATATATTTATGAATTTTCACATTTATTGACTAGTTTTGGAGTGTTGGGCGTCGGTTGAGTTGTTGGAAAGGCTTGGGAGCCGGCTATGGAACTTCGGAGCGAGGTAAGTCTCTTTTCTAACCATGTAAGAGGGAATTGACCCCATAGGTGAACTGAATTCATGTGTGCTCTTATTTGCGGAGGCTACATATGCACGAGGTGACGAGAGTCCGTACGTAGCCACTAATTATGCCTATGTACGAGTAGTTTTAGGTTTACACCATGCCTTGCTGATACTGTTATTTGATTATGTTTATTTTTTCCTTGGAAATAGTTTAGATTGAGTATGCTTATTAATTGCCGTGAAAGAAGTTGAAAATTGAGGATTTCGAGATTTGAAAATTTTCATTTGAATTTTGTATTTCTGAAAAGACTTGAGAAAAATTATAATAACTTGAGAAATCTATGTTCAACCACGTCGCAAATATATTTCGCGAGCGGGGTAAATTTTCACTACTCTCATGGAAGCGGGCCGTTCGCCTCGGCAGGTTAATAGATGCATCTATGGTTCGTGCAATTTGACCCTCGGTAGTGCACAATTTATATTTATATATTGGATCGGGCCGTACAACCTCGACATGACTTGTGCATGATAACTCTTTGGAACTAATAATAATTGACATTCCTTCATTGGCTCGAGATATAAATTGTTGAATGATAAAAAAGAATTTGAGAATTTCTATTAGTAAAAGGGTTGTTGATTATTTCCGGTTATTGAATTTTCAGCTATATTATGTATTCCATGCTTAAATATAATATCAACATTTTATTGTTAGCCCATAGTAAGTATCGGAGTCGAGCCCTCGTCACTACTTCTACGAGGTTAGACTGGATACTTATTGGGTACGCGTTGATTTACGTACTCATATTTTACTTGCTGCATATTTTTGTGCAGGTACATATATGTCTAGTGGCCTTGTGGGCGTAGATGCATGGTTATTGCGGGGACTTAGGTGAGCTGCATCCTATGTTACGAGTCCGCGACACGCAGAGTCTCCTTCAGAGTTATTTATATTTTTCCTGTCTAACTTGTATTCCGGACAGATGCTGTATTTTATTTTATCTTCCTAGTTGATGCTCATGCACTTGTGACACCGGGTTTTGGGGGTACTTGAGTTGTTCAGTAGTATACTTGGGAAAATATTACCATTTACTCTATAAATATTATTTCTTATTATATAAATGAAGGAAAATTATGATTTCAAAATACTAATGAGTAATCAAGTTAATCAATTATTGTTGGCTTACCTGACAGCAGTGTTAGGCACCATCACGACTTTTAATAGATTTTGGATCGTGACAACATGGTATTAGAGCACTAAGTTCACTTAGGTCTCACGATTTATGAGCAAGTCTAGTAGAGTCTTGTGGATCGGTACAGAGACGTCTGTACTTATCTTCGAGAGGCTACAGGGCTGTTAGGAGCATTTCCCTTCTTGATTCCTCATCGTGCAATTTGATTTCTTTGAGGCTTATGCCTTTATTTCTTTCATATTCAATCTTATGCGACGGGAAGCGCTAGTTATCAATTGGGAATGAAGGAATTTTAATGGTACTACAGATGTGGTGCAGGATGTTTCTCCCTGCGTAATTACTTGGGCTATTATCATTGCCTTGCAGAAGGTTATTCTGTCATTTCAGCTCAGTATCTGTAATTCCTGTGGTTTTGAAGTTGGGCACTGGTTGTTATGATGATTCATGAGTCGTTATCGCACGATATGGGTGCAATGATAGGGTGCTTATTTACGTGCTGAGGTAGTGAATGACTTGAAAAGAGGTTTTACTCAGTGCATGATTTAGATATTCCGTATTTTATTTCCGGCAGAGGAATGACAATCAGACTACGAATGCTCAAGTTTGGGTCGATGGGGTTAATGAGACTTGGTATTTTTGAGAGTGGTGGAATTTTCATCTGTGATATGGTGTAGTTGTCCTTGTTGAATACGTTAAGTTCGCTAGTGTTATTATTTTCTTCAATTCGCCTCTAGGCAGAGTATTGTGAAGTAGTGCCGGTGAAACGGCT
The DNA here is from genome assembly GCF_000715075.1 of Nicotiana tabacum. Classification (NCBI taxonomy): domain Eukaryota; kingdom Viridiplantae; phylum Streptophyta; class Magnoliopsida; order Solanales; family Solanaceae; genus Nicotiana; species Nicotiana tabacum. Next base: position 137,000,810 of record NC_134082.1, read on the forward strand.
GCCAGAAATCGCAGTGTGCGGTGGTTCAAGATTGAATCGGTGTTACTGGTGGAGGGATCAAGGAAGATGATCTTCAGGGAGGTTTAGAGCTGGTGGCTATATGTTGGTTCAGGTGCTACAGAGATGGATTTTGATTTAAGGCAACAACTAGCAATGAAGGATAAGGAAGGACCTGCGGGAGGTGTCTTGCGGCGGTTAAATTTCTAGAAGTCCAAGTGTGATAAGTAGAAGTTGAGTAGTTTCTTAAAGGAGAGGGTTTGACTAAAGTGTGAGAGAAGCAGAGCAACAAAAGGGTTCTGTGGTAGGATAGCTACATGCTTTGGGGAAAGTTTAGAGTGATTTGGGATTCATGGTGGACTAATTTGGAATATTGACTACTATACTGAGGAAGATTGGATGTGTTAGGAAGGAGTTTGATTGATATGAAGAGAAATGCAACATGACTTCGGGTTGGAATGTATTGTCGCACTTTTACTACGGTCAATGGGGAGTGAACAAACTTATACAACTGGTGAATGAGCACGGGCTCAGGATGGTTTATTGATTTCGTAGTAATTGTACCCAGTGCAGCGTCGTTGGATGACATCGGCATGAAATTTCCACAGGTGGGTTATCTCCTGTGAGTAGGTTAGAAGTTGTGTAGTGTTGACAAAGCTTCTACGAAGAATTTTACCGGCTATCCCATAAGGGATCGAATATGTGAATGTGGCTAGCAATTCAGAGTGGTCATGAAAGGTTTAACAAAAAGATTTCGAGGAATTTGGCGGGTTGATTGTGCAAGATCATGTCAATGATGAAGAAGGAATCTTGGTGGGTTCCAGGGTTATGAAATGGTAGCTTCCAGCTAAGTGGGAAAGCCCTACCAGCTACGAATTGATTGCGTAATTGTCTACTTATGAAATTTCTGGTTATCGGTATATTGGTGGGTTATTACGACTAAGGAAAGAAAACATCAACGGTAATTTGGGCAAAGGACTTGAGGAATTTAGCCTAAATTTGGCCTTATCAATTCATGTTGAGGCTTTGGAAAGACTCAGAGGTTATGCTTCGTGTAGATGTGGTGTACAAGGAAAAGAATTCAGTCGGGTGCTTCCTTGAGAGGGTGTTCATATGCTAGCAGAGCCTTGGAGTTGATTATATTCGGGACCAAGTCGGAGTTGGTGACTCTCAACAACAGTCCTAGTGGATTCAAAAGTTAAAGTATGGTGCCTAAGGATTTCGAGTCCGTAGTATGGTTAAGTATCGAGCTTTTGCAGCAGGTTATGAAAGGGGCTTGGAGTGTTCTATGTTATCTTTGGTCTGCAGTGTAGCATTAGAGGAGTGGGAGAATATAACTTCGGAATCATAAGGAAATTATCATAATGGGTGTACTAGTTGAAGATGCGAATATGCGCACAAAGAGGGTGTGAAATGGTTCATGGGTTTTGAGATAGTGTGGTCTCGTGAAATGAGGTCCACTCAGGATGTGTGCCGATTTGGGTTCATTATGTTTTGAATGGAGATATTATTATTCCTAAGGCAAGTCTAGAGTAAATTAGAAGAAGTCGAATCGGTTAGCAATGGTTGAATTGACATAATGGTGGCAATGATCAGTTCTTTCAGCGTGTTAAGTTATTCATGTGATTGGTGGCGGTACGTGTAAGGCTTGACGACTGCCGTAGTTTGATTTGTTTGGATGTATTCGACTATAATCGCCTGTTATGTATAGATGGATCCCAGAAGAGTTATGGTGGTTTAGACCACAACTTGAGGTTCGTATTTTCTACGGTTACGGGAGTTCAGTTACGTGTTGCAATGGTTCTTTGAAATGAGTTAAGTGTTCTATATGATGAAGTGTCTATTCTATTAGTGGTTCAGGAGTTGTGATGAAATTCTTGTACTTTTGCGTTGGCATGTTAGGTGTAGTGAACAATATGAGAATTGGAAGTTGAGGATCAAGGTTGCAGTTTGGTGTTGGCAAGAATATCACGAGCTCGGATGAGCAAGAAAGGATTCAAATGGTTAGAGTAAGCTGGTATTGTCTTTAGGGTCACCTGAGATCGGTGTCCTATGTAAGAGACTTTTCATAATGATTGCGGATTCTTGATTTGCCTACAACATTAGTGTGGCCGGTGGTATGGATGTGCAGACTTGTTACTTGGTGCGGAAGGTTGTGGGAGCGTGTCCCACGAGAAGATTCTATAAGTGTGACATGTAGTCGCTTGATTGATTAAAGATTTAAAACCAAGCGGGGGGATTTTGGTACCACCACTAATGTGAGAGTTTAGGCCTGAAAGGCGCTCTATTCATTTGGTTGTGAATTGTGGAAGTTTGTTCTGGATTCGATGGCTATTCTTATGTTTCATGAATAGGTCGTTGTGGGTCCTTAAGAGGTTATTTGCCCAAGCATGGTATGATCAGAATCATCTTGAGGTCTGTGGATGGATTTAAATGTGAATGTGGGCTCTATGTCAGGCCAGATGTGTTCATTTTAGCATAGCGTTCCTTATGGAGGAGTATTCGGATGTTGGATGTTATTTCATCGTCGGCTATTTCATGTAATACTATATTGTGTCGTGTGAGTTGTGAAATGACTTGATAAATTTGCACATCTATTGAGGTTTCACATAGTGATGTTGTTATGTGAGAAGGATGGCTCTCGAGATGTAGATCATATATCGCACTGTAGTCGTGCTCGAGTTTTGTAGCGTATGGAACTATCTGTCTCCCCAGGGACGGTATTACGCACTTGGCGTTCTTGTGGTTGAATTTTCGGGTATTTCGTAGTTATGAGCATTTTAGCTTGGTAAGTATTTCCTTATAGATTATTATATGTGGATCGGGTGGCACGCCGCCACGGGTATGTTGTTGGGATTGGGTGGCACGCTGCTACGGGTAACATGGTTGGATCAGGTTGCACGCTGCAACGGTATCGTGTGTGGATCCGGTTGCATGCGGCAACAGTGTGATGTTGAGTACAACTCCACATATCTATCCTTGTGTGTTTGTTTTTTTTTTCTTGGGAAGGTTCATAACATCCTTTCGGTTGTTTAATTAGTTACGTGGGTTGAGTGGTTCTTTCCAGAGTTCGTTTTCCCTTATGTATTACATTCAATTTTGTATCTTGTTGGCACATTGTGCCATCATATGAGACTTTTGGTAGTATTTGATGTGGCTTATTGCCTGAGAAGATTATACTAGGTGAGACAAGATTATTAGATTTATGATCAGTGCGATTGGGTTTATATAAGGCATATTTAAGGACAAATATCATTATTCAGCTAAGAAGGAGGTAATGGTTCTTGTCAAGCGGATAGACTCAATGATTTGTTGACTCGACAGTTGGTTATGAATTTCTACACATCTTTTCCATCGAGGTAGAATTGCAAGAGTTGGATCAGGACTAATGTGTGACATGAGGTGTGTTATGGGCATCAAATTTGAGTTTCGACTATTGTTATTGGAGGATGTTATTATGGTCATGTGAATTAGATGGTACATGGTGTGAATTCAGCAAAAGTATGCAATTATCTATTGGTGCATCATGTAGTGTTTGATATGGTGTTCGTATGTTGGAAACATGCCTGGTAGAGAATTTCGGATGTTCGAATTTGGCTCTAAGGTTTTTGTTTAAATAAACGAGAGAATCTTCAGATTGGCCCGAGCTAATGTGCTCAACTGAGTTGTGGTAGCATGGGTAGGTGCATGAGGTGTTAAATAGTGATTTCAGACAACTCCAGAGCAGTTCTTAGCATTTTCGAGGACGGGCATATGTTTAAGTGGGAGTGAATGTAATGACCTGACCAGTCATTTTGAGCTCTAGCACGTCGTTCGGCAGTTTGAGGCCATGATTAGCTTCACTTCAGGTATTATGACTTGTACATGTGGTTGGAATTGAATTTCGGGAAGTTCAGAGTTGATTTGGAAAGAAAATTCTAATTTCGGAAGCTTTAAGTTGGAGGAATTGACTAAGATTTGACTTTTGAGTAAACGACCTCGGAATCGGAATTTGAAGGTTGCAAAAGGTTCGAATGATGATTTTGGACTTGGGAGTATGTCCGGATCGGGGTTTAGATGACCCAGGAGCGTTTCGGCACCTATTGTGAAAAGTTGACATTTTGGAAGGATTTCATAAATTTGGGAATAGCTATCCGTTTGTGATTCTGAGTTTGGGAATAGCTCCATATGGTGATTCTAGTATTGGGAGCGCATCCGGATATGGGTTTGGAGGTTCGTATGTCGTTTCGGGGTCATTTGGCGAAAGTTAGAAATTTGAAGGTTTTTGGAAAGTTTGACCGGGAGTGGCCTCTTTGATATCGAAGTTGGATTCCTATTCCGTAAGTTGGAGTAGGTTCGTAATGTCAAATGTGACTTGTGTGCAAAATTCGAGGTCAATCGAGCGTGATTTGATAGGTTTCGACATTTTATGTATAAGTTTGAAGTTCTAAAGTTCATTAAGCTTGAATTGGGGTGCGATTTGTGATTTCGACGTTGTTTGATGTGATTTGAGGCCTCGAGCAGGTCCGTGTTATGTTTTGAAATTAGTTGGTGTGATTGGACGGGGTCCCGCGGGCCCCAAGTGTGTTTCGGGATAGTTTCAGACCAAGTTTGGCAAGTTATTGCTGCTGATATCTGGTACTGGTTTTATTCTTCGCGACTAGGAAGGAGTTCTCACGTTCGCAAAGAAGAATTTGTTGGATGCTGATTTTGTGCTTCGCTTTCGCGGTTGGGTCATCACGTTCGCGAAGGGGAAACTGAGCCTATGGGATTTTTAGCCTTCGCGTTCACGAAGGGTGCAACGCATTCGCGAAGGGTCACCTGGTTAAGCTACGCGTTCATGAGCTGGGACTCACTTTTGTGAAGGGTAATTTTGAAACTAGAGGTGGTAGTGCTTCGCGAACGCGAGGGGCTTGCCGCGTTCACGAAGAAGGTCAGATTGGGCAGTGTTCTTTTAAAAATCAGGAGTTTGGCCATTTTATCTCATTTTCTCCATGGGAGCCGACCTAGGAGTAATTTTTTAGCACCATTTTCATCATCAATCATGAGGTAAGTGATTTTTACTAGGTGTTAGTTAAATACAAGGTTTATATAAGGATGTAGATATGAAAATTTATAGAAATTTGTGATTTTGAAGAAAGACCTAGAAATTAATATTTTTGGATTTTGACCACGAAATTGGATATGAAATTTGGAATAAATTATATATTTGAGTTCGTGGTGTTATGGTTAAAGTTCATCTTCGAAAATTTTCGAAATCCTGGCACGTGGGCCCGAGGGTGATTTTTATCGACTTTTCGAGCGGAGTTGAGAATTTGTTTAAATAGGATTATAATGAGTATTAGAGTATATATTTATGGATTTGCACATTTATTGACTAGTTTTGGAGAGTTGGGAGTCGATTGAGTTGTGGGAAAGGCTTGGGAGCCGGCTATGGAACTTCGGAGCGAGGTAAGTCTCTTTTCTAACCTTGTAAGAGGGAATTAACCCCCTAGGTGAATTGAATTCATGTGTGCTCTTATTTGCGGGGGCTACATACGCACGAGGTGACGAGAGCCCGTACGTAGTGATACTTGTGCAAGTTTCAAAAAGTTGATCGAAGCCTACCCTGCACTACTATTGAGTAGCGAGAGAGGGTCGAAACACCTTTTACCCGATTTAGGGACGGGATCGATTTCCACAGAGAGCTAGATGTTGGAGTCGGGTATCTATCTAATTTAAAGTTGGGTATGTGTTCCAAATTACACTTCTAAACATTTTTGGGTTTTTTGTTTTACTTCTACTTTTATCAAACTACAATAGTAAATTAAACTAGAATAAGCTAAGAGTAAAATGTTACGGGTTGTTCAAATGGTTTAAAATGCACTAGGGTAGTGACTTTTGCCTAGGTGGTCAATTGACGGATACTTGAGTCTAAGTCATGATTGACATATTTGGGGAGTATGATATAACCGTTGCACGATTTTACCCACTCTACACCTCTCGGTGATTCAAGTGATTTTGCTCGAATTGACTTTCTCAAGACCAATTGGGTATGCAAATTTGCACAAGCAATCAAGGTTCAAGTCGGGTATTACTCTCTCGAAGTTTAACCCTTTAATTGGGACTATCAATCTCTTGAGTACGCCCCAATTCCTTGTTGGACCAATTTCAGAGACTCAAGTTCTCTTTCTCAAGAAAAGCTCAAGTCAACTAAACACAAACTAGTGTTTGCAACCACTAATTTAGCAATTAAACATGAAATTAACCCAAATATCAAACACCCATAGTCAATCTAGCCCTAAAACACAAGACCCATCAATTACCCACACTAGGGTTGAGCCACAACCCTAGCTTATAGGTTTAGCTACTCATAATTAAATAAGAAAAGCAAAAAATAGATGAAGAAAAACTCATATTAATTAATTACTAAGATAAACAAGAAGATTCAATGTTGAAATGTAAATAAAATTGCCCAAAATAGTTAAAATGTTCGAACCCACGAGCGCAGCTCTCAGCTAAAACTATGTGATGACCTAAAAATGAAAAAAGAAGCTATTTATACTAAGCTAAAAAATCTGGACAAAAATACCCCTGCGGGGCTAGTGCGGATCGCACAAAATCACGTGCGGCCTCACTAAGGCTCTAGACTTGAAAATCGAACTCTCTGAACTGGGGCAATATGGACCGCATTGGCTTCAATCTCCGAAAATAACAACTCTCTGATCTTTGGTTGTGAGAACTGCACTAAATCGAGTGCGGCCGCAGTAACTTCAGTGCGGGCCGTATTGCCTGATTTGCCTGAGTTGCATACTCTCTGAACCTCACTTGTGCGGACCGCACAGAATGGTGTGCGGCCGCACTGGCTTTGTTTTGCCTGAGCTTTGTCTTGCCTTGATACTTGTGCAAGTTTCACTCCTTTTTGAACTGATCTTTGGCATCTTGCCACTTTGTTGATTAAACCTGCAATCAAGCACAACTTGTGAGCCTTTGGGACTATTTTGTACACATTTCTAATCAAAACTTAAGCAAGAAGGAGTATAAAATGTAGCAAAATCCCTAGTTATCACGTAACTACTAATTATACCTATGTCCGGGTAGTTTTAGGTTTACATTATGCCTTGTTGATACCGTTATTTAATTATGTTTATTTTTTTGTCTTGGAAAGAGTTGAGATTGAGTATGATTATTAATTGTCGTGAAAAGAGTTGAAAATTGAGGATTTCGAGAATTGATAGTTTTCATTTAAATTTCGTATTTTTGAAAAGACTTGAGAGATCTATGTTCACCCGTGTCGCAAATATATTCCGCGCGCGTAGTAAATTTTCACTACTCTCATGGGAGCAGGCCGTTCGCCTCAGAAGGTTAATAGATGCATCTATGGTTCGTGCCGTTCAACCCTCGGCAGTGCACAATTTATATTTATATGTCGGATCAGGCCGTATGACCTCGGCATGACTTGCGCATGATAACTCTTTGGAACTAATAATAATTGACATTGCTTCATTGGCTCGAGATATAAATTGTTAAATGATGAAAAAGAATTTGGGAATTTCTATTAGTAAAAGGACTGTCGATTATTTTCGGTTATTGAAATTTCAGTTATATTATGTATTCCATGCTTAAATATAATATCAACATTTTATTGTTAGCCCATAGTAAGTGTTGGAGCCGATCCCTTGTCACTACTTATTAGATGTTAGACTGGATACTTACGGGGTATGCGTTGATTTACATACTCATATTACACTTGCTGCATATTATTGTGCAGGTACATATATGTCTAGTGGCTTTGTGGGCGTAGAGGTGTGGTTATTGCGGGAACTTAGGTGAGTTGCATCCTATATTACGCGTCCGCAACACGCAGAGTCTCCTTTAAAGTTATTTATATTTTTCCTCTCTAATTTATATTCCGAACAGATGTTGTATTTTATTTTATCTTCCTAGTTGATGCTCATGCACTTCTGATACCGGGTTTTGGGGATACTTGAATTGTTCAGTAGTATAGTTGGGAAAATATTACCACTTACTCTGTAAATATTATTTCTTATTATATAATTGAAGGAAAATTATGATTTCAAAATACTAATGAGTAATCAAGTTAATCAATTATTGTTGACTTGCCTGACAATGGTGTTAGGCGCCATCACGAACTTTAATAGATTTTGGGTCGTGACAGTTTGATGTTGCATAATCAGCACTACCTTGTAAATATTCTTGGAGGAGTCGAAACAAAGTCCCTTTGTGTATAGTAGCCATCCTCGTTCAAGAGGTCAAGATCAAGAACTTTGGTATAAAATCGGGAAGTAGGATTCCGCAAGTCAATATGCTCCTTCAGACTAATCAGAATAAGACCATGACAAGAACCTAAAAGCATACAAGTTCCTGTAAAAATCTCATCATCCCTTATCATGAAAGGAAACTTGAGCTCTTTCAAAGTGGGTTGTTGGTTTATGAATTGGAAGCCGCTCGACTCTGAACAATCTTTTTTGTGCTCTGAATAACGTTTAACCACCATGGTGATCACACCTTGTCGTCGTTGATTCGAGAGCTGAAATTTTGGGCTTGAAATCCAAGAACACACGGGGCTTAGAAACACACTTGAATTGTAACAAAGATTTCAGGGTAAATTTGAGAGAGTACTTATAGAGACAGGGGTGTAAAACTGCACCAAATCGAAAAATAAAATCAAACCCATGAAAACATCCAATTAGGTTTGGTTTGATTTGGTTTAGAATTGAGTAAAAAAATCCAAACCAAACCGACAAATAAATATATAATTTTATATATGCTTTTAAGACTTTATATATAATTTATTTTTACAAAAGTCTAAAAATATTTGGGATTCTCTTATGGGATGTAATATTTAATAGAATACAAAGTGCTCCATTTTTATTAACTTTAAATAATGTGTTGTGTTGTGTCACGATCCGAATTTCCCACCGTTGGGACCGTGATGACGCCTAACATTGAACCCGCTAGGTACGCCAACGTTATTGATTATTTTACCTTTTTACTTTATCTTTTTACAATTAACAAGTTAGCATAACATAAACAACAGAATAAAATGCGGAAGAACGTAATCTAACAATTTAACTTAATACAAATACGAATCCATAGTAATACTCTACCCAGAACTGGTGTCACAATGTCACGGACTGTGTACGAATACTATAAACAATGGTTTGAACAAGGAAAATATACATCTGTCTCTGAAATAAGTAAAAACAGAATGGAAATATGACAGGAAAGGGGACGCCAAGGCCTGCGGACGCCTGCAGGACTACCTCGGGTCTCCACGGGACTGAAGGCAGCAACCTCGAACTACGGTCCGTAGGGTCCAGTACCTGGATCTGCACAAAAGAGTGCAGAGTGTAGTATCATTACAACCGACCCCATGTACTGAGTAAGTGTCGAGCCTAACCTCGGCGAAGTAGTGACAAGGCTAGGACGCGACAACCACATAAACCTGTGCAATTAAATCATATACGAGAAGCAATAATAACAAGAATGAAACATAATAAGACATGAAAAGGGGGAACATGCTGAGGAGGATATTAGGTTATGACAATGATAAAGTAAAGTGACAAGGTAAATATCAAACTTGAAGCAATGAAAATAATAACACAGAAACAGGTGCACGGCATCACCCTTCGTGCTTTTACTCTCGTCCTCACCATAGAAATCAACAGAATCGGCACGACATCACCCTTCGTTCTTTTACTCTCTCATAATCATGGCACGACATCACCCTTCGTGCTTTTAATTTCATTTATATGGCACGGTATCACCTTTCGTGCATTAACACTCACAATATCGGCACGGCATCACCCTTCATGCATTAACACTCACTCACAATCTCATGCACAACATCACCCTTCGTGCTTTATACTCTTCCTTACCCAAACAAATACAATGATAACATCCCGGCAAGGGAACCAACAATAGAAACATCAATAGAAATAATACTGTCCCTGTTGATACCCAATTTTCCCTATAATATTTTTAAAATGCATATATACTTTTAGAACTACGAATTAGCATCAATTGGTATTTTTCTATAATTTTATATTTTTTAATCAATTTATCTCAATATTTTATTCATATAAATAAATACAAAATTGTATTACAGATAATTTTGAAACATCTCTTGATTTAATATTACCATTTATGGTCATATTAAGTTCCAATAATCTCACAAATGGCCAGATTTACATCTTTTGGTTACAATTGCAATAATTTTGCAATTATAGCCCATGCATACATCACTGCATTATTTTACTAGAAATTAGCGCGCTATATTTTTAAAATATTTAATAATTATTTTAAAGTATCCCCGTGCATGAAAATTATTTTTTCTCATTGTTAATTATTTTATAAAATAATTTTTATTCAAATACCTGGGTATTTAACAAATATCCCTCTTATTTCGGATTTAGCCTAATTGCACCAGCCAATTTCAACCCCTAACCCACTAAGACCAAGCCCAAATCGGTCAAACCCAGCCCCAATTAATCTAGACCCGACCCAAGCCTCCCCTAATCCTGGCCGTTGATCTCTGAGATCAATGGCCCATATTTGTCCTTACCATAATTAACCTAACGATCCCCCTCCTAACCTAAGTCATTTACACCATACCCCGCCGTCACCCCTTCCCCTTCTCTCTTAGTTGTTCTCTAATCCTAACCCTAACTCTCCCTCGCCATCACTCGTCCACCGTCGTCCATGGTGGTTTCTCACCACCCCCAGGCCTCTAATGGCCTCTTCTATGCTAGTACCACCGTCTCTAAGGTCCTCGAGGGACCAGGGTCAGTCCGCTTACACCTTTGTCCCTTTATTGTCTATTTCAGGCTATTCTGGTTCGATTTCGAGTAAGATCTTCTTATTTCACTTTAAACCTATGGGTTTCTAAGCCTATGTCTTCATCTCTATGCTATTTTCTCGAAACTCTAATTTTGTCCTTTGAACTTCTCAGATCTGTATAAGATCTGAGATGGATCGGACTTATTTTACATGATTTTGTGAAAATCTTCGGATTTTCGAGTGGCTTTTCAATTTCCTAAACTAGGGTTTCCTGAAAATCTTTCCCTCAAAACATTTTCTGGTTTTAAATATTTCACCTTCTATTCTTATGTGTTTTGACCGATTATGTTGAGTTTGCCTCAACCCTAACTAGTTTATGCTAAAACCTCAATTTTGACATTTTTGTTTGGATTCTGAGCTTGTTCGTGTTACTTGTTACACGATTTCGTTCTGTGCTTTGATTAACATGGTTTCTCCTTCATTTAATTTGAATGTCTTGTGATTTTACCCTAGTATGCCTCTATTAAGGTTCCTGGTTTGAATTCTCGACTGATTCTATGTGTCTATATTCATTCTGTTTATTTATTCATGAAAAACCTATATTTTTCTCCTTAAATCAGTGTTGTTTTGAATTCTTGATTTACTAATTTGTTTCGTTAAAACTTATATGCTGAGCCTTGATTATTCCTTTATTTGCAACCTTATTTAGTTTCTTGTCTTATTTGAATTAACTGTGATACTTGTTGATTCTTACTAATTGTTTCCTTAATTGAACTCCTGTTTATTCACCCCTAATTGCTTACTCCGTACCTAAGTCTTATTTGATTTCTTTCCTTAAATATCTGTCCTACTCTTTATCGTTGATTGATTACCCCTTGATTAGGGGAGATTTTACTAATTTCATGTGTGACTGCTTCGTAAATTTCCCTAACTGCTACATAATTAATTCTTTACCTTATTCTGTTTAACTCTTGATTACTATATATAATCTCCTATATTCTCACTTCTGGACACGAACATTAGTTGACAAAAACACTCTTACACTCTAAAAAGCTATTTGTTCTTCTCTACTACTTATGGTGTTCATTAGTATAGCCGGCTGCAAGCCAAGGCTAGATATTGCTCAATATTTGCTTTGCATTCTGTGTTTTTCTTCCTAACTGGTATGTCCCTGATTATTTTTTTAAAATCCAAACCCTATGTGTTTCATTACTGCCTTAAGTTCCATTCTTGTTTCTGATCATTGTCTTGCTGAACACTGTCCTATATGTGATTAGCATGTCTAGCTGTATTAGCCTATCTACTGCTTTATCTAGCATGCCTAAATTCTACCTGTTCAAATGTATAATTGTCATGTCTATACTTCACCTGTTATCTGATGCTTTCCTGTTTGCAATTCATGTTTAATCCCTCAACTTTATAATCATCCTACTTGTGTGTCTAATTCAATCTTCTGCATCTTCTCTCCATGTACTAATTGCCCATTATTCTGGTTAATCTTTTAGAGCTATGAAGCTCCTAAGTGTTCTATGCACATTGTTGTCTACATGTTTCCCTACACCCTACTCATGCACCTTCAATGAGACCCCTATATATTCCCCAATCCTTTCCTCCTATGTGCAAGCCTGCCTGCTATAGTTACTTGGGAATTTGAACCTTCAATGACTGACTGGCTGTCTGCTTAATTTGCTCTCTTTGAACTGTTTTCAAAATGCTCTCAGTATTCTTTTAACTTGCTTTCATTACTAATATTTTTCTCAAAACTAGTCTATTCTAGAAAAACATTTTCACTCCTAAACTGTTTTCACAAAGTCTTTCAAGTTATGTCAAGCACTCTCATTTACTCCTAGATTTTTAAGTTCTACCCCTTTGGTAAGTGTACTGCTTAGAGATACTTGAGATCTCTCTAAACTCTAGCATATCTGGGCTGGCTCTTCCACACTGCACATAATCAGTCTTTATTTATGAAAAGTCTAGGTATGAGCACTGACAGGGATCCTTGAGGTCCTTAGGAAACTCTGACTCACCTGGACATGAAATGGGCTAGGAAACCTTTGGCATTTGAGACTACTGAAGGCCTGGTACACCAGGATTTGCTTTGGGCCTACTTCAGGCTCCCTATAGCTTAATTTATATTTTATTTATGTAATTTATTCAGCCATTGGTTTGTAATAATTAATTGCAATCAAATATTGGGATGACTAGTGAAAAGGAAGGGTAGTTGTACGGTACTGTGGGTAAAATTGGGTAGAAAACATGCTATAGGCTTTATGTTCTGCAAATCTGTATTAGAATCCATGTTCTAGGACAACGTGTTCATTTGCATTTAAACCATGATGATCTTGTGCATTAGATAACCTGATTTTAGGACCTTCACGTTTATGGTTTCAGCATACTGCATGCCACATATCACTATTCTATGCTTTAATTTTGTACAAGTATTGTCACTTAGAGATCCTGCAACTAGGCTAATAATTCTGTCCTAATAAAGCTGGCACTCCTGTATGCATTAGATACCATGTCTTTTAGGAACTTTGTTTGCATTTCTTTGAACATGTCTATTTCGATTGAAGTAAGTAACTGCGCATAAAAAGGTTCAAAACAGCCCCCCACGCATAGACACCATGTCTCTAAACACAAATCAGTATAAATCACCTATTATAATCTGGGTCACCTAGAATAACATGTTTGTAGGTTGAACAATTTCTTAAACTGTTAATCATCTCCTGTAATTGTGATTGCATAAAGTCTCACGCCTAGGCAAGCCTTAGGTAATCGGTCTCTATATAAAAACTAGAAATTGCAATTTGATTGCGTTAAACTACTTAAGTTTTACATGGCTATAAAACCAGTAAGCAAGCGAATTTAGACCCTGCTATTGAGTTTTGAAATCTTGTTGCAAGATTTGTGTCTTAATGCTCACTTAGATATCCCTTCTTAGGATCCTTTCTAAAATTACCTGAATCTTTATTTTAGACGTGCTGTTTATTTTTCTATATACATGCGGAGGTAAACATGAGCCTTTTAACTACTTTTTCCTATTTGCTTGTCCTACATGTTATTTGTTTGTCGCCTAAATTTTTACCTTAAATACCTTAGGTTTGTCTAGAACTGCCCAGATTTAGAGTTCCCAAGTTCCTCCAGGATCATAAGGAAGGGACGAGTAACATTACGCTTAGGGGTCATTAATCAAACTCGCTTATATGACAATTAAGGGTGGGGTAATGGGTAGTAAAAGGATATGATAACATGCGCGCTAATGTCATGTGTAGTCCCTGTAGTTGAGGAGGATTACCGGACATTGCACAGATTGATCCTATAGGCTAATAAACTTAGGACTTCCCTTTCCCAATTCCTGTATGTGTTTAAATTATCTAAACTTCCTTTTTCTTTGCATGTTTAAGCTGTCCAAACCTCTTTTACCTTCAAAATTTCCCTGATCATATATGTGTTTAGACTGTGAAAACTACCTTTATTTGCAAATACGTGCTTACTTGTTAATTGACTAATTCACATAGTTTAAGTTTTCCGGGACCCACCATGGTGGACCGCGAGAGGTGCCTAACACCTTCCCCTCAAGGTTATTTTGAGCCCTTACCCTAATCTCTGGTGATGCAAACTAGTTACATGAGTTAATCGCTCTAGGTGCCCTAACACACCATAATCCGTTAGGTGGCGACTCTTCAAATACCCAATTTCCAAAAGGAAATGAGTCATTCCCCCATAAATGTCGAAACCCGAACTCCGCGAGGAAAAGGGGACGCGATAGCATGGCGACTCTGCTGGGGATATTTTAGGCTCTTACCATAACGAACTTATTTTTGTGAATTAGTCCAAGCATGCTCTATCCCATGTACCCTTTCCCCGTATTTGAATTTAACCGCATATTTTCAAGCATTTATAATTTCTTTATTTTCCTAAAACTGACTTATCTCTTTGTTTTCTTTTTTCCGTAACTGTCTTTCAATTATTTAAATACTGCATTTATCATTTTTTACATGCAAATACTTGACAACATACTATTTATTGTTACATAAATCATGCACAACATCATATTCCACTCGTGCGTAATCAATCCCATAGAAATGCTTGATGAGTGTTTGCGCTCTTCCTATATATCACCCTTTAAATTCAGAAAGGCGTATTTGCGGTAAAACTAGTCGATCAGCGGTGCGTTCGACGGTTCCATGCCTTTCCCCTCAAGTTATCCGCTTGGGAGTCCCAGTATAGACCTCTATAGTAGCCTTACTCTGATTAATTGTACATGCATCATGGTCAAACCTAGCCGGGTTAATATGTTGTTCGCATAATAACCCTTTTAAGACCAGCCTCGTCCAAAAGTCCATCGGGTTTTCCACAATCCCAACGGATGTAACCACGATTGTGTGTATTAATTTGGAGAAATAAGTGCAAATATGCTAATCATGACGGCATAAATAGATGAACCTGGAGGGGTAAAGGGCCTAACTATCTCTTGTTTTGTAGAAAATGAGGCACGAAGTCCCCAAATTCGGTATGGTCGGTAGCATACCGTCACTTTTGATAGACTGGTGGAGGGGCCTTCCCTCAAGTGACCAAAATCATGTGAAAAGAGTCTTAGGGAATTTGCCTTCACTATTGGATCTTCAACCAAACAAAATGTTGATCGAGGCCGCCAATCTATTTTGGGATAAGGAAAGGGCTATGTTCCGCTTCGGGGATATAGAAATGACTCCCCTCCTAGATGAAATAGGAGGATTTGCTGGACTACCATGGGATAGCCCTGGTCTGTTAGCACCTGAGAATCGCACCTCCAGAGGGTTCCTTAAGATGATGGGGCTGAAGAAAAA
The DNA here is from genome assembly GCF_000715075.1 of Nicotiana tabacum. Classification (NCBI taxonomy): domain Eukaryota; kingdom Viridiplantae; phylum Streptophyta; class Magnoliopsida; order Solanales; family Solanaceae; genus Nicotiana; species Nicotiana tabacum. The sequence goes on from NC_134082.1 coordinate 137,016,397, forward strand.
TAATGATTTTGAGTGCCTGAAAAACTCCTATGTACCTTTTGACTTCCTTTATGAAAGATACAGTCACAATAGCTCTTACCGTATTTTTGATGATGAGTTCTCAATCACCTCTTTGGGCTGGGTTCATCGTAGGGTCTTCGTGTTCATTGTGTGCTTCTTGGGTATGCTGGTATTCCCAATCCAAGGGGATAGAATTCATACTAGGCTGGCCATGGTGGCCAAAACTTTGATGGATGGGATCACGGTGCAGACATATACTATTGTCCCTATGATCATTGCGGATATATACCGGTCCTTGGAACGCTGTCAGAAGGGGTCCAAATTCTTCGAGGGTTGCAATTTGCTGTTACAAGTCTGGCTATTAGAACATCTCCAAAGGGGCTAATACCGCCAAAAGTTTCCACGAAGGCCGTGGAATGACCACATAGCCTTCCATCACCCTAAAAGGATGACTTACATTCCAAACATGTTTGATAAACCTAAAGATGCTATAGGATGGGTGTAGTTTTTCAACAAGTTGACTAAGGACTAGGTTCAGTGGATGTTCGAGTGGTTCTTCACCGACGAGTTCATCATAAGATCCAGAGATGTCCCATATTTGGTGTTGATCGGGTTAAGAGGGATATACACTTATGCTCCCTTTAGAGTTATGAGACAGGCAGGCAGGAGACAAGCCATACCACGGGTTTCTAAGATGAGTCACTTCATAGCTGATTTCCATGGTGACGCCATCCCATATAAGAATAAAGCACAACATATGTGGACTTTGAAGAGTATTGTGGATATGGATACCATCGAGCTAGACCGATATCATACGGGCCATTCATACTTTTACCCCTCATGGTTGGGTGACAATCTATCAGGAGTCTTTGAGCCTAGGGTTGGTCCAGGAAATAGGATCATAGATAAGTTTGCCGAAGTAGAGGTGAAGTACAACAAGCTGCACAAAAGAGTCCGAGAGTCTGAAGTTGAGCATATGGTGCAGCATAAGCCCGACATGGAAATGATTAACGAGTGGAAAGAAAGAGCCATTAAATCCTACGAGAGGCTGGAATATCTGGAATATAGTTTAATGGAATTGGAAGGGAAGATAAGGAAGAGGGTCACCAACTGCCGGAACGCTGAAGGAAATGTAGGAGGGCATCTGGCAAGGGCATTCCTACTGCTGAACCTGCGCGAGTTGGGAGAGTTGATCGACAACAGCATCCGGTCTGGAGAGGGTCCTTCTGGGACCACGCAAATTATATTTACTTGCTTTCCTTTTTAAATGTAATAAGGCCAAGTGCCACTAGCAACATTATCTTATTTAGTGTCATTTTGGGTTGTTTATTTTTACATTAACGAAATGAGGCAATTATTAGCACTAAATTTCTCCAAATTTATTTGTCGCTAGGCTTACCTCGGACACAACAAGGCTCCCAATTAGGACGCGAATTTACATTCCCGCAATATGTGTTTAAATACTGCAAACATTTCAGAACCCTTACTGACTTGTTTACCTTTTTGTTTTTCTTTATTATTTATTCCAATCCCCTAAGGTTGGTTCGCACATACTGGCATCATCAGCGTATCACACCAGATCTAGAGGCCCTCCACCGCCTCCTCCTTCTCCAAGTAATACAAAGATCAAAGGGAAAACTAAAATCGACGACTTAAGTGGTATTCAAAAGGAGAATGTGGAAAATGGAGAAACTTTAGATGGACGGAGTAATCCGGCACCAAATTATTTAGTTTTAAGGTTGTAACAAAAGATACTGGAGCTACAGGGAGAGCTTGAGCAGGTCCGCAACTTGGCAAACCTATCACTCACCCTGAATGTCCCCAACATCAACCAACAAAACACAAAGAACCCAGCGCCTCCCCAAAACACACCGAACCAACATCCACAAAACCCTCCTGCACCGCATCAATATGCAACCCCACCTTAAAATCTCAATCCCTTACCGATACCAACTCTGCCACAACACCACCATCAACCAATCCAGTACCCACCAACCGCCACTTATCACACTCCCCAGAATACACCATAACCCATTCCCGATCCTCAAAACTCAACCAATGACCACCACTACTCTAGGCTCCTGGAACTCACCAAAACAACCCTATATACATGGAAACCGTACCTCACTCTATCCAACCAACTTCATATACATCAGAAACCACTAAGAAGGACCTGCTCATCAAAAACATGGCTGAGGAACTCAAGAAGTTGACAAATCGAGTTCAGGGTGTTGAAGAAGGCAAAGGGATAGAAGGTTTGAACTATGAAGACCTATGCATACAGCTAGATGTAGAACTGCTAGAGGGGTACAAACCTCCCAAGTTCAAAATGTTTGACAATACAGGCGATCCCAGGGTTCATCTAAGAACCTATTGTGACAAACTTATCGGGGTCGAAAAGGATGAAAAGATCTGAATGAATCTTTTCATGAGAAGTCTTACAGGAAATGCTTTGTCCTGGTACATCAGCCAGGATCCTAAGAAATGGTCCAACTGGGTGAGTATGGCGTCTAATTTCATGGACCGACTCAGGTTCAACACAGAAAATGCACTAGATGTTTTCTACATTCAGAACCTCAAGAAGAAGCCCATCGAGACTTTCCGCGAGTATGATACTTGTTGGAGGTCGGAAGCAGCCAAAGTCAGACCATTTTTGGACGAGGAACAAATGAACAAGTTTTTCATCAAAGCACAGGATCCGCAATACTATGAAAGGTTGATGGTTATTGAAAACCATAAATTCTTTGATATCATCAAACTTGGGGAAAGGATCAAAGAAGGTATCAAAAGCGGGATGGTAACAAACTTTGAGGCATTATAGGCCACAAACAAGGCATTACAATCAGGCGGAATATCAAAGAAGAAAGACGTTGGGGCAGTAATGGTGACTCAAGGCCCAAAATCTCCACTTACATATCAAACACCTCCACCCACATATCAAACACCTCCACTCACATACCAAACACCACCACTTACATATCAACCCTCATCTCCCAGATATTCCCAACCAGCCACTGTCTATCATCCCTATAATTCCCAACCATCTCATTTCTAGTCACCTCCAACTTGCCAAAATTATCCAAGGCCACGACCCAATTTTGACCGCAAACCACCCAGACAATACACTACTATCGCTGAACACATCGGCCATCTGTATGAAAGGTTGAAAGTCACTGGTTACGTCACTCCCATTCCCGTTGTGGCAGTAGAAAACCTGTCCTAATGGGTCAACCCAAACAAAACTTGTGCATACCATTCCGGTATGAAAGGGCACACCATTGACGAGTGCCGAACATTGAAATACAAAATCCAAACACTGATTGACATCCAAGTTATACAGGGAAAAGAAGGTGCACCCAATGTCCGCAACAATCCTCTCCCGGATCATAGGGGTGGCGAGATACATGTGATAGAGATGGATGAAGAATGGGATACTGATGGGTCAATCGGGCTTATTCGAGAAGGCGATGACTTTAAACCTGCAGTCACACTTACTCCTATTGTAGTACAGACTCAGTCACCGATCAAAGTTTAGATAACTATATCAGTTCCATTTGAGGTAGAGTTAGCTCCACCTGCTGCGACCCCTGTTCCATTTGAAGTAGAAGTGGTCACACCTTTCACAGTGACAGTATCAACCACACCTCCTTTCAATTCAAAAGCAATACCTTGGGATTACGTTGCTAAAGCTAGGCGAAAAGGAAAGGCAAAGAAGGAGGAATTCGATGCTGCACAAGGAATGACTAGGACCGGAAGAATCTATACACTTGAACACTTGGGAGGATCAAGTAAGGATGCCACTACTAAGCATCCTATCATTGAAACAGGGCCAGATGACCTTTGGAGGAAAGTACAAGCAAGGAAATATTCCGTCATTGATCATTTGAACAAAACCCCAGCCCAGATATCCATCCTATCACTGTTGCAAAATTCAGAGGCGCACAAGAATACTTTGGTGAAGGTGTTGAGTGAAACTTATGTACCCAGCAATATCACATGCGGAGAGATGGCCAATATGGTAGGGCAGGTGCTGGAAAGTCATAAAATAATCTTCCACAAGGATGAGCTACTGCCTGAAGGGTTGAATCACAACCGAGCATTGCATATCACAGTGCAATTTGAAGATAAATTCATCGCCAAGGTCTTGATTGATGGGGGTTCAAGCCTTAACATTTTTCCGTTGGATACTTTGAAAAGATTGGGCAAAGGTTTTCATGAAATACAGGCTGAGAGCATGAACGTGAAAGCCTTCGATGGGTATCAAAGGGCCATGATTGGGGAGATTAATCTTTGCCTGCAAATGAGGCCAACTTGGTTCAACGTTGAATTCCAGGTGCTTGACATATCAGCCTCGTACAATCTTCTGTTGGGTCGACCATGGAGACATGTCACTGGGGCTGTGGCTTCCACACTACATCAAGCTGTGAAATTCGAATGGAACCATCAGGAGGTAATCATTCACGGAGATGGGAGTAACCCCATTTACACTAGTCAAACCATCCCAGTTATCGGGAACAGAAGAAGGCTAGAAGGGGAGACCTATTATCACGTCAAACGTGTCAATACCGTTGAGAAAGACAAATAGTGGAGTAGTAAAATAGAAAGCATACTGGCATGGTCTGGGTATGAACCCGGCAAAGGGATTGGGAAGAATCTCCAGGGTATTACCAAACAGATACAGTTGAAACATCATGGTAATACTTTCGGGCTCGGATACCAGTATACATGGAAGGAGTATGATGATTGGTCTCCTCCATAGCGTGGACCTTATTACCTTCTCGAGCAACCAGTACCACATCTAGCTCAAACTTTTCACCAAGCTGACACAATATGGGGAACTGTAGAAGAAGAAGCATTGGCTAGGCTGAGGAATCTGTTCTTAGAGGACAAAGACATGAATTGCAGTGCAATAATTGAGGAGGAGGAGGAAGAAAGTCTCACTATTCAGACTGTGGAGAAGGGAGCTATTCTCATAAACTGGACCGCCACACCATCTCGGGCCCACCAAGTCCCTGGGTAGCTTGGCAGCTTTTATCTCTATAGCCATTCTAGGCATCTAAGATTTTCAGTAATTTTGTTTAAAAGACTCACTTGTTATGCTTGATTCATCGAGCCATACTTGTTTGGATGTTTTAAGTCTTAATCAAATGCATTGCTCTTTATTATTCATTATTATCTTCCACATTTTTCTTTCTACAACGTTATTATTACTTTTCCTGATGAACCTGTGACTATGACATGTAATGAGGCAACGCAATATGAGAATAGTGATTCAGATAAAGAAGATGAGATACCCGAGGAAGTTGTTAGGGAGGTTGAAAACTTTGAGAATAAGCCTAAGTCCAATCTGGACGAAACCGAATGCCGTGCCCCCTTTTTTCGCTCCCTTTTTATGGGGAAGAAAGGTCCGGGTTTTGAAATTTATGGGGGTAGTAACTCATTTCCTTTTGGGAATTGCATATTTGAAGAGTCACCACCTAACGAATTATGGTGCGTTAGGGCACCTAGAGAGATTAACTCTTGGATTGGTTTTCATTACCAGAGATTTAGGGTAAGGGCTCGAGATAACCTTGAGGGGAAGGTGTTAGGCACCCCTCTCGGCCCAAAACGGTGGGTCCCGACCGAACTTATACTTATGAGTCAGTCTTTTAAGTAAGTAGTTGAAACGAATAATTGCAAATAAAGCACATTGGACATTGTGTGACTCGGACAATAAGACAAAGAATTTGAACAAGTTGTGTACATAAAGAGAAGTGAAGTTTTAAACAAAAGGAATTTCGAAAGGAGGGGTCCTAGGTTGGTTAGCCTACAGGATCACCTCACACAATGCCCGATAAACACTCCTCAATGAGGGGCTACACGTGACATTAGCACGTAGTCATCATATCCATATCTACCAATTCCCACCCCTTAGTGGTTATTAAAGCGAGTGTTATTTAACAATCTCTATTGCGTGCTGTTACCGGTCCCTTCTTAATGGTCCTGGAGGAAATTGGGACCTCTACCTATATGCAGTTCTAGACATACCCCTAAGGTTTAAAGGGAGAAAATACTATGCGACAGGCAAGAACAAATAGGACCTTAGCAAATAAAGCAAGAAAGCAAATAAGAGGTTCAGTTTTACCTCCACAGATAAGGAATGTAAATAATACGACTCAAACACAAATAAGGGCAATATTGTAAAACAGTATCCTAAGACATTATATCTAGGCGAATATCAGAACACATGAGATATGCAGTTTTATTTTATAAACTCAGAAGCAGGGGCCCTAATCAGTTTGCCTACTGATTTTAAAGCCTGTTAATCATTAATCAGTACACACAAAGAGGCAGTTTCCAGTTTTATAAGAGTTGATTACCTAAGGCTTGCCTAGGCTTGGGATAGTGCACAGTTGTTACCAGAACCATTAGAAGTTCAGAAGTCATTTTTGCCTAGGAGCATGAAGTTCTAGGTGTTACAAAAATATAGGGATTACTACCAGTTTGTTTAAGGCATGATGAGACTGTCAATACTCCTTTTCATGCATCAGTAGTTTAACTAGGCATAACTGAGTGAGTATGAATGAGAGCCTAAACATGGTATCTAATATGCACACATAAGGTATAAAATGATTTATATGCAAGATTCCTAAAGCAGGATTTCCAAATGCACATCATGATTGCAGAATTTCCTAAAAACAGGATTTCTAAATGCATAAAGGTTACAGCGTCGCAGAGTATGCTGTCAAGTGTGCAGGAATAGCAGTTTTTGTTTTAATGCCCTTTATCCTAGAACAGGATTTCTGAGTGATAGCAAGAATGTCAAAATGAGATGCTGAAATAGTAAACCCTAGAACATGATATCTAATGCATGACATGTTTGGAATGTAATGGCCCTAAACATGGATTCTAATGTACATACAGAAATATGAGCCTAATGCATCGTTTCTACCCATTGATATTAATAACATATATGACAACCCTCTTTTTTTTACTAGGCAACCCCAATATTCATTTACAGCAAATTATTATAGGCCAATATCGAATGAATTACATAAGTAGAAAAGAAAAATAAGAGGTTACACTATAGGGAACCTACAAATAGGCCCAAACTTCCAGAGTTTCCAATGCTAGACTGCCTCACAGCCTTTCACATAATCCAGGTGTCTTAGAGTTCCCTAAGGACCTCAAGGGATCCCGGGCAGTGCTCACACCCAGATTTCATAATCATAGTTGAGTAAGTACAGTGTGGAAGGGCCAGCTCTAATGTATCAGAGTTCAGAGGGATTAAGAAGTCACACATTAGAGGGCCAGAACTTAAAACATAAGAGTAGATGTGGAAGTACTTGAAAAGATTTAAGCATGAAAACAGTTTGAAAAGAGATTTGTTCGAAATAGTTTTATAAAAATAACAGAGACAGTTTTGAAAAGAAAGTAGAGTAATAAGAAACAGTCCAAACACAACACCCAATACAGGTTCATATATAACCCAAGAACATAGAACCATGGCAGGTTCAACAACCATAAACAGAGGTAAAAGGATTTGGGGACACATAGGTCACATAGGTAAACACATAGTTACAGGAGCATAGCAGTTCTTGTGAGGGTTTATGGGATTAGGGAATAGCTAGTGATACCAACAAATTATGAATTTCAAAAACAATCATAGAATCAGACATTTAAAGTGACAGATCAGTTTGCAAAGTAAATGCATATCAAGACTGGATAACAAGTAGACAAGTATTCAAAGGGTAGAGTCACATTGAAATAGACTACCAGGGGAGTAGAACATGTTCTGAGATGCCCTAAGAGGGTTAGACTAGCATGCTAGATGAAGCAATGATGTAAACATGTCAATTACACATTGAACAACAAAATCATAGATAGAAATAAATCAGAAACATGATAAACTGAAGCAGTAAAAAGAAACATATTGGTTTTGGGACTTGAATTGAAATCAATACATACCAGTAAAGAGATAGTAAACACAAAGTGAAGAATAGGAGAGCACAATAATTAGCCTTGGCTTGCAGCCGGCTAACTCAGAATAAGAGCAAGTAGCCAAAGAAAGAGATCAGAAAAGTTTGAGTGTGAATGAGAGAGTATGTATATATAGATTGAAACTAGGTAGAATAATAAGGTAAGAATCAAAGTCAAGTAGTAATTATGGAACTAGGTATCAATTAGTATAAAATCAGTATAAATACTCCCTTAATTAAGGGAGTTAACTTAAAACGGTAAAGGTAAATAACAAATAAGGAAAGAATCAATGTGAGACTGAACATGACACATAAGGAAATAAGCATATTACAGAGCAGGTAATAGAGGCTAGGTTCGACAAATTCTAATTAAGGAAAATGTCTAAGAATCAATTTGACAGCATAATCAATCACAAAATAAGGCAAGAAAATATTTAGAGATTGAAATCAGTAGGGAACAGAGTATACCAATCACATGGAATCAGGGATTCCGTTAGAAGGTAACACTAACCAAAGGAAAGTATCACATTTGAACGAAGAAAACATAACACAAACAAGAATAGGGTAAAAGAATCACATAAATCCGGGATTTAAAATAAAGGATGTACTAATGAAAGGAAATAACCACAAATTTTCTGGGAATAAACACATAATAGGCAGGAATAGTCGAAGTCAAAACACCTAACAAGAAGCATAGAGTAAAGGTCACAGAATCACGAAATGTTCATGAGAAACATACAGATTAGTTGAACATATTATCAAAAACACACTCAGAAACCCAGGATTAGAACTAGGAAATTAGGGTTTTCAACATAATGAATCAGATAAAAGGAAAAACTTAAATAGTTTAAACATAGTAGAAATCATAGAATAATACTGAAAATCAGAGGAGAAGTCATTTTGAAAAAAGGGTTAAGAAACCCTAGTTTTGAAGACGAAGAGGCGTTTCTGAAAAATCGGAAAGATTATCAAGAAAACAGTAAAGATAACTCAAAATATATTCAGATCTGTTATAGATCTAAGCAAACCCAGAGTTAGGGTTTCATAGAGACAACCCAGAGAAAAGAGAACCGGCCTGGAAACCACAGGTTCTAACCGGAGATGGTAGAATCTTACTCGGACGACCATGGACGGCCTGAGAATGACATAGAAACCATGGGAGGTGAGTGAACCACCTTCTGGTTCCTTTCAGGACTTCAAGGCAGCAACAAACGACATAGGAAGAGAGCCATGGGGCTGGGATAGTGGTGAGACCACCATGGTTACCGGCGAACCATCGGCCGGTAAGAGGAGCCATGGTTTAGCAAAGAGATTCTTGAGAGAGATGAGAGATGTAACGACGGAGAGTGATGAGATAATGAGGGTTTTGGGGGGCGTAGACTATTAGGTTAAATATGAAAAGAGTGAATCTGGGCCATTGATCAAAATTGATCAACGACCTAGATTAAATCAGGTCTGGGCCGGGTAGACTTAGGGATTGGGTCGGGTAATTTTGACGAATTGGGCCTGGGGTTTGGGCTATTTTAATTGGATTGGGGTCTGATTCAATTAGGCTAGAACTGAAATGGAATTGGCTATTTGTTAAATACCCAATTAAATTAAATTAAATAATTTATAAAAATAGCTGATAATTGTACAAAAATAAATTTTATGCATGGAAATAGTTAAAAATGATTGCTTAGTATTTAAAATACAAATGATTAATTTCCGATCAAAAATAGTATAAAATCATATGCTTGGGCTATAATTGCAAAGTTATTGCAATTGTAGCCAAACGATGCCAATTTGACTAATTATGGAATAGTTTGGTTTAAATAGGACCATAAATAATAAAATAAATAAAGAAATGATTTTGAAATCACTTGTGATGCAATTCTGTAATTATTTATTGGAAATAAAATGATGGATAAATTAATAAAAATATAGGAAAATTGTGGAGAAATACCAATTGCTATTAATGCATGATTTTGAAGGTATATATATGTAATTTTAAATATTTTGGAAAAAATTGGGCATCAACACAGAAGCAGTAAATTTTGGGGGACGCTGAGACCATCCTGGAGACTCGCATCAACATTCACTTATCACCGATAGAGAAAAAGGAGTACATTTGTTTCTTAAAGGAGTATGAGGACATTTTTGCATGGTCATATAATGACATGACCGGTTTGAGCACGTCCATAGTGGCTCACAAGTTGCCTACCAATCCTATGTGTCCGCCGGTGAAGCAGAAACTCAGAAAATTCAAACCAGATATGAGCCTGAAAATCAAGGAGGAAGTTACTAAGCAGATCAAAGCCCTTAGGGTGGTTGAGTACCCAACCTGGTTAGCCAACATTGTGCCAGCTCCGAAGAAAGATAGGAAAGTCAGACTATGTGTTAACTATCGAGACTTAAACAGAGCAAGTCCCAAGGACGACTTTCCACTGCCAAATATACACATCCCGATCAATAATTGTGCCAAGCATGAACTCCAATCCTTTGTAGATTGCTTCGCGGGTTATCACCAGATCTGGATGGATGAAGAAGACGCAGAGAAAATAGCTTTTATTACACCATGAGGGGTATACTGTTACAAAATGATGCCATTTGGTCTAAAGAATGTTGGGGCTACTTACATGAGGGCCATGAAAACCATCTTCCATGATATGATACACAAAGAAATAGAGGTGTATGTGGACGACGTCATTATCAAATCTAAGAGGGCCGCAGATCACATAGCGGACTCTAGAAAGTTCTTTGATAGGTTAAGGAGGTACAACTTGAAACTGAACCCCGCAAAGTGTGCATTTGGGGTTCTCGCAGGAAAGTTACTGGGATTCATTGTCAGTCATCAAGGGATCGAGCTGGACCCGTCTAGAGTTAAGGCTATTCAGGAGTTACTGTCGCCTAGGAGCAAAAAGGGCGTGATGAGCTTCCTAGGACGTCTCAACTATATCAGTTGCTTCATCGAACAGTCCACAGCTATATGTGAACCCATCTTTAAGATGCTAAGGAAAGATGCCGAAACAATCTTGACAGAGGATTGTCAGAAGACTTTTGACAAAATCAAGGAGTACCTGCCCACACCACTGGTTTTGGTTTCGCCAAAACCAGGACGGCCTTTGCTACTCTATCTATCTGTATTATATGGTGCCTTCGGATGTGTTCTGGGAAAACATGATGAGACAAGGAGAAAGGAACAAGATATATACTACCTAAGTAAGAAATTCACACCTTATGAAGCACAATACTCTCTACTGGAATGCACTTGCTGTGCTTTGACATGGACAGCCCAGGAGTTGAGGCATTATTTCTGTGCCTATACCACATACCTCATATCCATGATGGACCCTTTGAAGTACATATTTCAGAAGCCCATGTCAACTGGGAAGTTAGCCAAGTGGCAGATACTGTTGAGTGAGTTCGATATAGTCTACGTAACTCAAAAGGCGATTAAAGAACAAGCATTGGCAGACCATCTTGCTAAAAAACCGGTGGGAGGAGAATATGAACCCCTAAAAACATATTTTCCTGATGAAGAGGTGTCATTCGTAGGAGAGGACATTACCGAAGCATATGACGGTTGGAGGATATTCTTCGACGGAGCTGCAAACTTCAAAGGAATGGGCATTGGAGCAGTTTTGGTATCAGAAACAAGTCAACATTAACTGGTATCTACTAAACTCAGATTTCCCTGCAACAACAACATGGCAGAGTGTGAAGCCTGCATACTAGGACTCAACATGGAAACTGACATGAATATTCCGGAGCTGTTGGTAATCGGTTATTCAGATTTGCTTGTGTACTAGGTACAAGGAGAGTGGGCCACCAAGAATTCTAAGATATTTCCCTTCTGTACCACATACAGGAGTTGAGAAAAAGGTTCACGGAGATAGAGGTTTGGCATATTCCCAGAATTCAGAATGAGTTTGTCGATGCTTTGGACACCTTGTCATCTATGATACAACATCCGGACAAGAATTTCATTGATCCCATCCCGGTGAGAATTCATAATCAGCCGGCGTATTTTGCCCACGTTGAAAAAGAAATAGATGGAAAACTTTGGTTTCATGACATCAAAGAGTATTTGGCAAAAGAAGAATATCCGGAGCATGCAAACCACACTAAGAAACGCACATTTCGGAGATTGTCCAATCACTTTTTCCACAATGGAGGAAACTTGTATAGAAGAACTCCTGATTTGGGATTGCTAAGATGTGTCAGCGTAAAAGAGGCTTCTAAGCTACTTGAGGAGATACATGTTGGGACCTGCGGCCTGCATATGAATGGTTTTGTCCTGGCCAAAAAGATACTAAGGGCCGGTTACTTTTGGATGACTATGGAGACGGATTACGTCCAGTATGTCCGCAAATGCTACCAATGTCAAGTGCATGCAGATATGATAAAAGTGCCGCCAAATGAGCTCAATGCAACAAGCTCACCTTGGCCGTTCGCCGCCTGGGGAATAGATGTCATCGGTCCTATCGAGCCTACCGCTTCAAATAGGCACAGGCTTATTCTAGTAGCCATTGACTATTTCACAAAATGGGTAGAGGCTACATCCTACAAAGCTGTGACCAAGAAAATCATCGCAGACTTTGTCAAGGATTGTATTGTTTGTCGATTCGGAGTTCCCGAGTCTATTATCACTTATAATGTTGTCAATCTTAACAGTGATATGATGAAGGCCATGTGTGAGACTTTCAAAATCAATCACAAGAATTCCACAGCCTATAGACCTCAGATGAATGGAGTCGTAGAAGCCGCCAACAAAAACATCAAGAAGATACTAAGGAAGATGGTAGAAAACCACAAGCAATGGCACGAGAAACTACCCTTTGCTTTGTTGGGATACCGCACTACAGTTCGCATATCAACCGGGGTTACTCCCTACATGCTGGTTTATGGTACCGAAACTATCATCCCATCCGAGGTAGAGGTTCCTTCTTTAAGGATCATACAGGAAGCCAAACTCAGCGATGCAGAATGGATAAGGAACCTCTATGAGCAATTGGCCCTTATAGATGGAAAAAGGATGAACGCAGTATGTCACGGTCAGCGTTACCAGAACAGGATGTCTAGAGCTTTCAACAAAAGGGTTAAATCAAGACAGTTTGCACTAGGACAGCTGGTACTGAAGAAGATCTTCCCATATCAAGATGAAACCAAAGAGAAATTCTCTCCCAACTGGAAATGTCTATACATGGTTCACCGATTTCTAACAGGAGGAGCACCCATACTTGCAGAAATGGATGGAGAAGTCTGGCCAAAACCAATCAATTCAGATGCAGTCAAAAGATATTATACTTAGATGTTTCACATTCACATGATGTAATTGAACTACGCTTGACCTATTCCCGTTTAAGAGGGGATACGTAGGCAGCCCTGTGGGTTTGGTCATATCATAATAAAATTTCCATTTTCCTCCCAAGATTAGAAACTGGGGCAGAATTTTGAGGAGGACCCTCAAAATTCCGGAGAAAGTCCAGCCAATGCCATTGCATGCTAGAAAATCAGAAATTGGTTAAGAAACTGGGGCAAAATTTTTAGAAGGATTCTTAAAAATCCGAAGAAGGATCAACAAGTTTCGTTACTCACAAACGGAGGCAAAGGATCATCCACCAAACTGGAGCAGAATTTTGAGGAGGACCCTAAAAATTCTAACAGAGAAAGCTGCAATGTCTCTTAAATGTGTTATAGTCACTAGTTCATCTAAAATTACGTGATGTTTCAATATGTTTCTAAAATAACTCTATTTTTATCAATAATTGCATATTTTGAAAACTCTATTTCCATAACATTCAGGTGTTACCCAGGGAAACTCAAACAAGGCCTCCAGAACGGAGCAAAGCAAGGCCAGCAGAAAAAGGCATGAACCAACCTCCCCCTCGCAAAACTTACAATTTTTCTTTGAACGCCGACACATCTGACGTAGCAATAGTATTCGCAAATAGATACATGAAGCAAAATCACTATCAATCTGGCCACCAAACACTAAATTTATCCCCAGCTAAGAAGCATTCTACTTTGTTGCCTTCTCTTTGCATGGGACTAAGCCCTGTCCCGCATCTTGCATAAGGCTAAGCCCTGCCTCCATATTTTCATAATGCTAAGCACTGCCTTACATTTGCATAGGACTAAGCCTTGTCCTGCATCCTGCATGAGACTAAACTATGTATCCATCTTGTATGAGGCTAAGCCCTGCCTCCATATTTGCATGAGGCTAAGCCCTGCCTCCATATTTGCATAAGGCCAAGCACTGCCTTCCATTTGCATGGGACTAAGCCCGGTCCCGAACCTTACATGAGGCTAAGCCCTGCCAATAAGGATATAAGGTTAAGCACTGCCTTACATTTGCATCGGACTAAGCCCTGTCCCGCATCCTGCATAAGACTAAAGTCTGTATCCATCTTGGATGAGGCGAAGCCCTGCCTCCATATTTGCATAAGGCTAAGCACTGCTTTCTCTTTGCATGGGACTAAGCCCTGTCCCGAATCTTGCATGAGACTAAACTTTGTCTCCATCTTGCATGAGGCTAAGCCCTACCTCCATATTTGCATAAGGCTAAGCACTGCCTTCTATTTGCATGGGACTAAGCCCTGTCCCGCATCTTGCATGAGACTAAGCCCTGCCTCCTTATTTGCATAAGGCTAAACTTTGCCTTCCATTTGCATGAGACTAAGCCCTGTCCCAAATCTTGTATAAGGCTATGATCTGCCTCCATATTTGCATAAGGCTAAGCATTGCCATCTATTTTCATGGGACTGAGCATTGTCCCTCCTTGCATAAATGTTGCTCTATTCTGGCACTATCTATTTGCTCTTCTTTCGGGCTAAGATCTGCCCTCAACCTCACAAGACTAAGCCTTGTCTTTTTCACTTAGCATCATATCATTGCATCTCATGGGCTAAAATATCGCCAATATGTCCAAAGGCATCATAGTCTAAAGGCATCATCCTCATAGCCGAAAGACACAATGCCATGGCCTGAGGATCTCTGAAATTTGCATATCATTATTCAAAGGCGTCATGGTTTGGAGGCACCATCTTCATGGCCTGAGAACACCATTTCATGGCCTGCGAATCTCTCACTAAACAATTCATGGCCCAAGACATCATGGTCTAAGTACATCATCCTCAACCATCCAAAGACAACTTTCATGGTCCAAAAGGAATCTGTATCATGTTTAAATTTCTTCACAAACAAATATTTGTAGCATCTCTTTATTTGCAGGTGACCAGTAAGCGATCACTATCCCAGCAGGAGCGACCTCGCTCCAGTTCCTTCAACTATCTCAGACTTGACCGTTCACCATAACCACTCTTTCATCCATCCCGAAATCTCGTGTCTATTCTTGTAATTACTTCATCGGTATATTCCGCTGATGGATCTAGAACTACACATGGCCTGATTCCTATAAAACCAGGAATATGTAGGTAGCTCAAAGATCAGAGTCCGACCTCTGTCTTTCAAAACATCCCATTCGGTCAAAATTGGCCATCAATCTTTACCTGAAAACTCTTTCATCCTTCCCTGGTAAAGATGGGCAGCTATTGATACCCAATTTTTTCTTATAATATCTTTAAAATGCATATATACTTTTAAAACTATGCATTAACATCAGTTGGTATTTTTCTATAATTTTTACATTTTTAATCAATTTATCTCAATATTTTATTCATATAAACAAATACAAAATTGCATTAAAAATGTTTTTAAAACATCTCTTGATTTAATATTACCATTTATGGTCCTATTAAGTTCCAATTATCTCACAAATGGCCAGATTTACATCTTTTGGTTACAATAGCATTAGTTTTGCAATTATAGCCCATGCATACATATCCCGCCGTCACCCCTTCCCTTTCTCTCTCAGATGCTCTCTAATCCTAACCCTAACTCTCCCTCGCTGTCACTCGTCCACCGCCGTCTATGGTGGTTTCTCACCACCCCCAAGCCTCTAATGACCTCTTCTATGCTGGTACCGTCGTCTCTAAGGTCCTCGAGGGACCAGGGTCAGCCAACTTACACCTTTGGCCCTTTTTTGTTTGTTCCAGGCTATTCTGGTTCGATTTCGAGTAAGATCTTCTTATTTCTCTTTAAACCTATAGGTTTCTAAGCCTATGTCTTCATCTCTATGCTATTTTCTCGAAACCTTAATTTCGTCCTTTGAACTTCTCAGATCTGCACAAGATCTGAGATGGATCGAACTTATTTTATATGATTTTGTGAAAATCTTTCAATTTTTGAGTGGCTTTTCACTTTCCTAAACTAGGGTTTCCTGAAAATCTTTCCCTCAAAACGTTTTCTGGTTTTAAATCTTCTATCTTCTATTCTTATGTGTTTTGACCGATTATGTTGAGTTTGCCTCAACCCTAACTAGTTTATGCTAAAACCTCAATTTTGACATTTTTGTTTGGATTCTGAGCTTGTTCGTGTTACTTGTTACACGATTTCGTTCTGTGCTTTGATTAACATGGTTTCTCCTTCATTTAATTTGAATGTCTTGTGATTTTACCCTAGTATGCCTCTATTAAGGTTCCTGGTTTGAATTCTCGACTGATTCTATGTGTCTATATTCATTCTGTTTATTTATTCATGAAAAACCTATATTTTCCCCTTAAATCAGTGTTGTTTTGAATTCTTGATTTACTAATTTGTTTCGTTAAAACTTATATGCTGAGACTTGATTATTCCTTTATTTGCAACCTTATTTAGTTTCTTGTCTTATTTGAATTAACTGTGATACTTGTTGATTCTTACTAATTGTTTCCTTAATTGAACTCCTGTTTATTCACCCCTAATTGCCTACTCTGTACCTAAGTCTTACTTGATTTCTTTCCTTAAACATCTGTCCTGCTCTTTACCGTTGATTGATTACTCCTTGATTAGGGGAGATTTTACTAATTTCACGTGTGACTGCTTCGTAAATTTTCCTAACTGCTACATAATTGATTCTTTACCTTATTTTGTTTAACTCTTGATTACTATATATAATCTCCTCTATTCTCACTTCTGGACACGAACATTAGTTCACAAAAACACTCTTACACTCTAAAAATCTATCTGTTCTTCTCTACTACTTGTGGTGTTCATTAGTCTAGCCAGCTGCAAGAGAAGGCTAGATATTGCTCAACATTTGCTTTGCATTTTGTGTTTTTCTTCCTAACTGGTATGTTCCTGATTATTTTTTTAAAATCCAACCCCTATGTGTTTCATTACTACCTGAAGTTCCATTCTTGTTTCTGATCATTGTCTTGTTGAACACTGTCCTATATGTGATTAGCATGTCTAACTGTATTAGCCTATCTACTGCTTTATCTAGCATGCCTAAATTCTACCTGTTCAAATGTATAATTGTCATGTCTATACTTCACCTGTTATCTGATGCTTGCCTGTTTGCAATTCATGTTTAATCCCTCAACTTTATAATCATCCTACTTGTGTGTCTAATTCAATCTTCTACATCTTCTCTCCATGTCCTAATTGCCCATTATTCTGGTTAATCTTTTAGAGCTATGAAGCTCCTAAGTGTTCTATGCACATTGTTGTCTGCATGTTTCCCTACACCCTACTCATGCACCTTCAATGAGACCCCTATATATTCCCCAATTCTTTCCTCCTATGTGCAAGCCTACCTGCTATAGTTACTTGGGAATTTGAACCTTCCATGACTGACTGGCTATCTGCTTAATTTGCTCTCTTTGAACTGTTTTCAAAATGCTCTCAGTATTCTTTTAACTGGCTTTCATTACTAAAATTTTTCTCAAAACTGGTCTATTCTAGAAAAAACCTTTTCACTCCTAAACTGTTTACAAAGTCTTTCAAGTTATGTCAAGCACTCTCACTTACTCCTAGGTTGTTAAGTTCTACCCTCTAGTATGTGTACTGCTTAGAGATCCTTGATATCTCTCTGAACTTTGGCATATTAGGGCTGACTCTTCCACACTGCATATAATCAGTTTTTATTTATAAAAAGTCTAGGTGTGAGCACTGCCCGGGGTCCTTGAGGTCCTTAGGGAACTCTAACACACATGGACATGAAATGGGCTAGGAAAACTTTGGCATTTGAGACTTCTGAAGGCCTGGTACACCAGGATTTGCTTTGGGCCTACTTCAGCTCCATATAGCTTAATTTATATTTTATTTATATAGTTTATTCAAACATTGGTCTGTAATAATTAATTGTAAACAGATATTGGGGTGACTAGTGAAAAGAAAGGGTAGATGCATGGTACTGTGGGTTAAACTGGGTAGAAAACATGCTATAGACTTTATGTTCTGTAAATCTGTATTAGAATCCATGTTTTAGGACAGTGTGTTCATTTGCATTTAAACCATGATGATCTTGTGCATTAGATAACCTGATTTTAGGACCTTCACGTTTATGACTTCAGTATACTGCATGCCACATATCACTATTCCATGCTTTAATTTTGCACAAGTATTGTCACTTAGAGATCCTGCAACTAGGCTAATAATTCTGACCTAATAATGTTGGCACTCCTGTATGCATTAAATACTATGTCTTTTAGGAACTCTGTTTGCATTTCTTTGAACATGTCTATTTCGATTAAAGTAAGTAACTGCCCATGAAAATGTTCAAAACAACCCCCATGCATAGACACCATGTCTCTAAACACAAATCAGTATAAATCACCTATTATAATCTGGGTCACCTAGAACAACATGTTTGTAGGTTGAACAATTTCTTAAATTGTTAATCATCTCCTGTAATTGTGATTGCATACAATCCCACACCTAGGCAAGCCTTAGGTAATCAGTTTCTATATAAAAACTGGAAATTGCATTTTGATTGCACTTCTCCTTTTGATTCCATCAGCCTCAAATACCGCTTCTCCTTTTGATTCCACTTCCAATTCAATTCTATCTAGTCAATATTAACTTATTAACATTAATTGAAGCTCAAGAAACCAATTCAAATGAAAAACTACACATATCCCAACATTCTTCCAAAAAGTCAAAATCTGACCCCGAGCCCGCTTGGTCAAAACTCGAGGTTCGAACCAAAACTCGTTCACTCACGAGCCCAAATATACAATTAGTTTCGGAATCCGACCCCAAATCGATGTCTAAATCCCCAAATTTGTGAAATCCCACATTCTCCTAAAATCCCTAATTTCTACCCTTGAAGAATAAGATTTAGTCCTAGAAATCTAATGGGTGTTGATGGAAAATGAAATAAATGAGTTCAAGAACACATACCTATGATTTGGTGTTGAATTTTCTCTTCAAAAATCGCCCTAGGTTTGATTTTATGGAAGGGGATATGAAAATATGGCTTAATCCCGTTCTGCCTCTGTTTTTAAATTGCCGGGCAAACCTTCTTTGCGTTTGCGAAGCTTATGGCCATAAGGGCCTATGCGTTTGCGATGAGCTGCTCGCATTTGCGATGGTCTGTCCCCCCTGACCATCGTGTTCGCAGGCCTGGGATCGCTTCGCGAAGAAATATTCAAAGACTCTCCCCAACCATCTCCATTGCACTATGTGTTCACGTGTGTGGCCAGTCGCGTTCGCGAAGAGCAATCCCCCCAGTGCTCCGCGTTCGCGACCAAGACCTCGCGTTTGCGTAGAAGAAATTCCTCCCCAACCCAGCTTGTGCTTCGCGTTCGCAAGAGCTGTATTGTGAATGCGAAGAACAAAATATCAGCATACCAGAAGCAACAAAACAGCAGAATTCCTTAAGTCTAAAATATCCCGAAACCTATCCGAAACTCACTCGAGCCCTCAGGGCTCCAAACCAAACATGCACACAAACCTAAAAATATCATACGGACTTACTCGTGCAAATAAATCGCCAAAATATCACCTAGAACTACGAGTTTAATATCAAAATCAAAGAAAAATCTCAAGAACTCTTGAAGTTCCATTTTCACAACCGAGGGTCCGATTCACGTCATATGAATTCTGTTTCTTATCAAATTTTACAGGCACAACTTAAATATCATATTAAACCTGTACCGGGCTCCAGAACCATAATACATGCTCGATACCATCAAATTCAAACATCTTTATATTTCCAAAAACTCTTACAATTTTAGTTAAATAATTTCTTTCAAAAATTCATTTCTCGGGCTAGGGACCTTGGAATCCAATTCCGGGCATACACCTAAGTCCCATATTTTCCTACGGACCCTCCCGAACCCTCGAATTATGGGTCTGGGTCCGGGTCCGTTTACCCAAAATGTTGACCAAAGTCAACTTAAATTTAATTTTTAAAGGCAAAATTAGCATTTTCTCGAATTTTTCACATAAAAGTTTTCCAGATATATGCTTGGACTGCGCAAATCGAGGTAAGATAAAAGGAGGTATTAAGGCCTTGGAACACATAATTGACTTTTAAAACAAGTAAAAGGTCATCACATTCTCCACCTCTAAAACAACTATTCATCCTCAAACGGACATAGAAAAGTACCTGAGTCAAGGGAAAGATGGGGATATCGGCTCCGCATATCGGACTCGAACTCCCAGGTAGTTGCATTGATAGGCTAACCTCTCTGCTGAACACGAACTGAAGGATAACTCTTCGATCTCAACTGACGAACCTGCCGGTCTAGAATAACTACCGGCTCCTCCTCATAGGTCAAGTCCTTATCCAACTGGATAGTGTTGAAGTATAACACGTGGGATGGATTGCCGTGATACTTCCGAAGCACGGACACATGAAACACTAGATACACGGCTGATAATCCTGGTGGCAACGCAAGATCGTAAGCCACCTCTCCCACTCTCCGAAGAATCTCAAAATGGCTAATGAATCTATGGTTTAGATTTCCCTTCTTCCCAAATCTCATCACGCTCTTCATGGGCGACACCTGAAGCAACACTCGCTCTCCGACCATGAATGCCACATCAAGAACCTTGCGGTCGGCATAACTCTTCTACCTGGACTGAACTGTACGAAGTCTATCCTGAATGATCTTAACATTATCCAAGGCATCCTGGACTAAGTCTGTACCTAACAACAGAGCCTCTCCCGGCTCAAACCACCCAACCGGCGACTGACACCGCCTACTATATAATGCCTCGTAGGGAGCCATCTGAATGCTCGACTGATAACTGTTGTTGTAGGCAAACTCTGATAATGGAAAGAACTGATTCCAAGAACCTCCAAAGTCAATAACACATGCTTGGATCATATCCTCCAAAATTTGAATAGTATGCTCGGACTGACCGTCCGTCTAAGGATGAAATGTTATGCTCAACTCGACCCGCGTACCCAACTCACGCTGTACTGCCCTCCAAAAATAAGAGGTAAACTACGTACCTTGGTCAGAGATGATAGACAAGGACACACCATGAAGACAAACGATCTCCCAGATATATATCTTTGCCAACCGCTCAAAAGAATAAGAAATTGCCACAGGAATGAAATGCGCTGACTTGGTCAGCCTATCCGCAATAATCCATACGGCATCGAACTTCCTCTGAGTCCGTGGGAGCCCAACAATGAAATACATAGTGATACGCTTTAACTTCTACTCAAGAATCTCGATCTTCTGAAACAAACCACTAGGTCTCTGATGCTCGTTTTTTACCTACTGACAATTCAAACACCAAGCCACATATGCCACAATATCCTTCTTTATCCTCCTCCACCAATAATGCTGCCATAAATCCTGATACATCTTAGCGGCGCTCGGATAAATAGAGTACCGGGAACTATGGGCCTCCTCTAGCATCAACTCACGAAGTCCATCCACATTAGGCATACAAATAAGACATTGCATCCTCAAAACTCCATCATCTCCAACTGTAACCTGCTTGGCACCCTCGTGCCGCACTGTGTCCCTAAGGACGAGCAAATAAGGATCATCAAACTGCCGATCTCTGATACGCTCAAATAATGAAGAACAAGCGACTGTGCAAGCTAGCACACGACTGAGCTCAAAAATATCCAACCTCACAAACTGATTGGCTAAAGCCTGAACATCCAAAGCAAGCGGTCTCTTATCGACTGGAATATACACAAGGCTGCCCATACTGGCTGACTTCCTACTCAAAGCATCGGCCACTACATTGGCCTTCCCCAGATGTTACAAAATGGTGATATCATAGTCTTTCAATAGCTCCAACCACCTCCTCTGCCTCAAATTTAGCTCCTTATGCTTGAACAAGTATTGCAAACTCTTGTGATCCGTGAACACCTCACACTACACGCCATATAAATAATGCCTCAAAATCTTCAGCTCGTGAACAATGGTTGCTAGCTCCAAATCATGAATTGAATAATTCTTCTTGTGGATCTTCAACTGTCGCGAAGCATATGCAATAACCTTGCCATTCTGCATCAACACTGCACCAAGTCTGATACGAGATGCATCACAATACACTGTATATGACCCTGAACCTGTGGGCAATACCAATACCGATGCCGTAGTCAAAGCTGTCTTGAGCTTCTTAAAGCTCGCCTCACACTCGTCCGACCACCTGAACTAAACACCCTTCTGGGTCAACCTAGTCATCGGGGCTGGAATAGATGAAAACCCCTCCACAAACCGATGGTAATAGCTCGCCAAACCCAAGAAACTACGGATCTCTATAGCTGATGTGGGTCTAGGCCAGTCCTTGACTGCCACAATCTTCTTAGGATCCACCTGAATACCCTCTGCTGATACAACATGACCCAAGAATGCAACTGAACTCAACCAAAACTCACATTTCAAAAACATAGCATATAATTGACTGCTCCTCAGAGTTTGGAGAATGACTCGAAGATGATGCTCATGCTCCTCTCGGCTGTGGGAGTAGATCAAGATATCATCAATGAAAACAATCACAAAGGAATCCAAATAAGGTTTTAGCACTCGGTTCATCACATCCAAGAAAGCTGCTGGGGCGTTTGTCAACCCGAATGACATCACTAAGAACTCATAATGCCCGTACCGAGTGCGAAACACTATCTTAGATACATCAAATGCCCTAATCCTCAACTGATGGTAGCCAGATCTCAAATCAATCTTCGAAAACACTTTGGCAGCCTGAAGCTGGTCAAATAAATCATTAATCCTCGGTAATGGATACTTGTTCTTGATGGTGACTTTGTTCAACTACCGATAATCTATGCACATCCTCATCAATCCATCCTTCTTCTTAATAAACAATACTGACGCACCCCAAGGCGAGACACTAGGTCTAATAAAGCCTTTATCAAGCAAGTCTTACAACTATTCTTTCAATTCTTTCAAGTCTGGCGAGGCCATATGATATGGTAGAATAGAAATGGGCTGAGTGCCCGGAGCCAAATCAATGCAAAAGTCAATATCCCTGTCGGGTGGCATCCTTGACAGGTCTGCAGGAAATACCTCTAGAAACTCATGAACAACGAGCACAGAATCAGTAGAAGGGCCCTCAGCACTGGAATCACGAACATGCGCCAAATAGGCCAAACATCCCTTATCAACCATATGCCGAGCCTTCATATATGAGATAACCCTACTGGTTAAATGATCAGGAGTCCCTCTTCACTCCAAACAAGACAACCTGGCAATGCTAAGGTCACAGTCTTAGCATGACAATCCAAGATAGCATGATAAGGGTATAACCAATCTATCCTCAAAATGACATCGAAATCCACCATATCGAGAAGTAGGAGATTTACGCTAGTCTCAAGACCCCCAATAACAATCACACACAAATGATAGACTCGATCTACCATAATACAATCACCAATCGGTGTAGACACATATACAAAAGCACTCAAAGAATCACGGGGCACAACCAAATAAGGAGTAAAATAAGATGACACATATGAATATGTGGACCCTGGATCAAATAGAACTGAAGCATCCCTATTGCAAACTGAAACCGTACCTGTGATAACTGCATCGGAGGCCTTAGCCTCAGGTGTGGCTAGAATAGTATAACATCGGGGTAGGGCCCTACCACTTTGAACTACATCCCGAGGATGGCCTCCTGCTGGCTGGCCTCCACCTTTAGTTGTCTGACCTCCACCTCTGACGACCTGACCTCCACCTCTAATGGCCTGACCTCCACCTCTAACACCTTGACCCCTACATCTAGCTAGATGAGACCCTGTGCTGGAACCATAGCACGAGAACCGTAGTGCTAAGAACTGCTCGAAGATCGAGGGAAAAACCTAGCAATGTGCCTCATATCGCCCCAAGTATAACAAGCCCTCGGCTGTTGGGACTGCTGACCCTGAAACTGACCCTGACGGCCTGAGTAATCACCCTGAAAACTCTAGAGCGGTGATGCACTGATAGGAGCTGGTGGTGAACTGTAGGGAAACTGATTAGAATACTGCATATGAGAACCATGACCACCTGGAGCATCGTGAGAAGCTTGAAGTGCTGAATGAAATGGCTTGGGAGGATGGCCCCTACTAAAAGAATCCTTGCCTCCAGATGAGGCACCACTGAACCTGCCAGAATAGCAGGGCCTCTTGTCAGACCCCTGACCACTCCCCTGTTATAGAACCATCTCAACTCGTCTGGCCACATTGGCTGCATCCTGGAAAGAAATCTCACTCTCTGTCTCCTTAGCCATCTGCAATCTGATAGGCTGAGCTAGTCCCTCAATAAATTTTCTCACCCTCTCTCTCTCTCTCTCTGTGGGAAGTATAATAAGAGCATGACGAGCCAAGACAATAAATCTGGCCTCGTACTGAGTGACGGTCATAGAATTCTGCTGGAGACGCTCAAACTGCCTCCGATAGTCCTCCCTCTAAGTGATAGGAAGAAACTTCTCCAGAAATAGCTGAGAGAACTGGTCCCAAGTCAAAGCTGGTGACCCAGCTGGTCTAGCCAAATAATAATCTCTCCACCAAGTCTTGGCGGATCCAGATAAGCGAAAAGTAGCAAAGTTGACCCCATTGGTCCTCACTATCCCCATGTTCCGTAGAACCTCGTGATAGTTGTCCAAATAGTCTTGGGGATCCTCTGAAGATGTACCGCCATAGGTAGTAGTGAAAAGCTTGGTGAACCTGTCCAACCTCCACAAAGCATTGGTAGACATAGTTGCTTCATCACCGGTCTGAGCCACGACACCCGGCTGAACTACTCTAACTGGCTGAGCTGCTGGAGTCTGAAACTGGGGAGCCATCTGCTCCGGAGTGCGGGTAGCAGGAGTCTGTGCTCCTCCCCCAGCCTGAGAGACAGCTAGTGCTACAGGATGTAAGCCTGCCTGGGCGACACTCTCCATAAGGCCCACTAGACAGAACAAAGCATCCTGGAGTACCGGGGTAGCAATGAACCCCTCTGGGACCTGAGCTGGCCCTGCTGGAACGGTCTGGGCTGGAGCCTCATATTCAAACTCTACTTGAGGTTCTGCCGCTGGTGCTTCTACTCAGGGCTGAGCCCTGCCCCTGCCTCGTCCTTGTCCTCTACCCTTCATAGGAGCTGCCATAAAGGGCTCGGGCTGCTGATCAGCGGATGAAGAAGCACTTGTTCTCGCCATCTGTGAAAGAATAGAGTAGAAGTTCAATTAGCATTGAGAAATCAAATCGCACGATAGAGAAAAATAGATGTGAAGTCATTTCTAAACTCTGCAGCCTCTAGGGGATAAGCACAGATGTTTCCGTACCGATCTCTCAGACTCTACTAAGCTTGTCCGTGAATTGTGAGACCTAAGCAACCTAGAGCTCTAATACCAACTTGTCACAACTCGAATTTCCCACCACTGGGATCGTGATGGCGCCTAATATTGAACCCACTAGGAAAGCCAAGGTTACTGATTATTTTACCTTTTTACTTTATTTTTTTAATAATTTACAAGTTAGCATAACATAAATAGCGGAATAAAATGCGGAAGAATGAAATCTAACAATTTAACTTAATACAAATACGAATCCATAGTAATACTCCACCCAGAACTGGTGTCACAATGTAATGGACTGTCTATGAATACTACAAATAGTGGTCTGAACAAGGAAAATATACATTTGTCTCTGAAATAAGTAAAAACAGAATGGAAATATGATAGAAAGGGGGACGCCAAGGCCTGCGGACGCCTGCAGGACTACCTTGGGTCTCCACTGGACTGCACAAAATAGTGTAAAGTGTAGTATCAGTACAACCGACCCCATGTACCGAGTAAGTGTCAAGCCTAACCTCAGCGAAGTAGTGACGAGGCTAGAATGCGACAACCACATAAACCTGTGCAATTAAATCATATACGAGAAGCAATAATAACAAGAATGAAAAATAATAAGACGGGAAAAGGGGGAACATGCTGAGAGGGATATCGGGTTATGACAATGATAAAGTAAAGCAACAAGGTAAATATCAAACTTGAAGCAACGGAAATAATAACATAGAAACAAGTGCACGGTATCACACTTCGTGCTTTTACTCTCGTCCTCACTATAGAAATCAACAAAATCGGCACGACATCACCCTTCGTGCATTAACACTCATAATATCGGCACGACATCACCCTTCGTGCATTAACACTCACTCACAATCTCATGCACGAAATCACCCTTCGTGCTTTACACTCTTCCTCACCCAAATAAATACAATGATAACATCCCGACAAGGGAACCAACAATAGAAACATCAATAGAAATAATACCGTCCTGGCAAGGGAGTCAACAATAGAAAACAATATCATCGCATCAAGGGAATCAGCTATAACCAACCTAGTTCAACAGTTACTTCACAAATTAATCCCCAACTTGAACCAATACTCGACAATGGTCAATTACCAAGAATTTATCATAAGTTTTGTTCCACCGTGCTAATCATCAATCTAAGTATGAACAAGACGTAATAAAATCACAACAATCTTAATATAAGACTCACGAGCATGTTTGGCACCAACGTATAGACACTCGTCACCTCACCTATATGTCGTACTCGACACTAACACATAGTAATTAAGACACAACACCTATTCCCTCAAGCTAAGGTTAGACCAAATACTTACCCCGAATTCCACGGCCAAACTCAAGCCTCAAGTACCGTTTTTCCTTTTGATTCCACTTCCAATTCAATTGTATCTTGTCAATATTAACTTACTAACACTAATTGAAGCTCAAGAAACCAATTCAAATGAAAAACTATAGATTTTCCATCATTCTTCCAAAAAGTCAATACCGACCCCGGGCCCGCTTGGTCAAAACTCGAGGCTCGAACCAAAACCCATTCACCCACGAGCCCAAATATGCAATTAGTTTCGGAATCCGACCCCAAATCGAGGTCTAAATCCCCAAATTTGTGAAATCCCCCATTCTCCTAAAATCCCTAATTTTTACCCTTGAAGAACAAGATTTAGGCCTACAAATCTAATGGGTGTTGATGGAAAATGAAATAAATGAGTTCAAGAACACATACCTATGATTTGGTATTGAATTTGCTCTTCAAAAATCGCCCTAGGTCTGATTCTATGGAAGGAGATAAGAAAATATGGCTTAATCCCGTTCTGCCTCTGTTTTAAAATCGCTGGGCAGACCTGCTTCGCGTTTGCGAAAGTTCTGTCGCGTTGGCGAAGTTTATGGCCAAAAGGGCCTACGCGTTCGCTATGAGCTGCTTGCGTTCGCGATGGTTTGTCCCCCCTGACCATCCGTTCGCGGGCCTGGGACCGCGTTCGCGAAGACCAACTCAAAGACTCTCCCCAGCCACCTCCATTGCACTGCTCCGCGTTCGCGACCAAGGCCTCACGTTCATGTAGAAAAAATTCCTCCCTAGCCAAGCTTGTGCTTCGCGTTTGTGAGAGTTGTATCGCGAATGCAAAGAACAAAATATCAGCATACCAGAAGCAGCTAAACAACAGAATTCCTTAAGTCCAAAACATCCCGAAACCTATCCGAAATTCACCCGAGCCCTCAGGGCTCCAAACCAAACATGCACACAAGCCTAAAAACATCATATGGACTTACTCGTGCGATCAAATCACCAAAATATCACCTAAAACTATGAGTTTAGCATCAAAATCAAAGAAAAATCTCAAGAACTCTTAAAGTTCCATTTTCACAACCGAGGGTCCGATTCATGTCATATGAATTCCGTTTCTTATCAAATTTTACAGGCACAACTTAAATACAATATTAAACCTGTACCGGGTTCCGAAACCATAATACAGGCTCGATACCATCAAATTCAAACATCTTTAAATTTCCAAAAACTCTTATAATTTCAGTTAAATAATTCTTTCAAAAATTCATTTTGGGGCTAGGGACCTCGGAATTCAATTCTGGGCATACGCCCAAGTCCTATTCCTACGGACCCTCCGGGATTATCGAATCACGGGTCCAGGTTTGTTTACCCAAAATGTTGACTGAAGTCAACTTAAATTCAATTTTAAAGTCAAAATTAGCATTTTCTCGAATTTTTCACATAAAATCTCTCCGGATATATGCTCGGACTGCGCAAGCAAATTGATGTGAGACAAAAGGAGATTTTTAAGGCCTCGAAACACAAAATTGACTTTTAAAACAAGTATTATTGAAATGTGTCAATCACATGTTGTATATCATTTTCTTATCAAGTATTACTGAAATGTGTCAATCTCTTTATTTTCAATATTCATATGTCAAGATCTATTAGATTCTTATATCTTTTTCAAATGGTATTTTGATAATTGAAAATTAAATAGAACATATAATTATTTAGGCATCATAAAGATTTTTATGTTTAATTATTAAATTCGGTTAACTTTAAAAGTGTATATCAATGAGAATTTATTGTCAGACAACTAAAAAAATTACTATCATGTGCTACTAAGAAAATTCTCCTATAAGAACATTTTAATAGATTATATGTTTTTCAATTTTTTTAAATTTTTTTAAACATACTTATAAAAAATTTAACAAAGTAAGATTGACATATTGTTCATGCAAAAAAATATCCTAAAAACTTGAAAAATCCGATGAAATTAAACCAATCCAAACTGATATAGTTGGATTGTTTCTAAATTTTCGTAAGGCCCTCTTGGAATTCCTTCTAGAGCATGTTGAATAATCTTTATGGATTTTGTCATTTCACCGATTCGTACTAAATAACGAGCTAATGAATCCACTTCTCGTTGCCATTGAACCTGCCAATCAAATTCGTCGTAAGACTCATAATGATCAAGTTTACGAAGATCCCATTCTATTCCGGAAGCTTGTAGCATTGGTACCGTCTCCCCCAATAATGCCTACTCCTTCAACCCGTTCTAAAAAATAGGACTCCGGGTAATAAGTTTTTGATACTCAGCAATCCCTGTTAAAAAATAATCGCAAAATCCAAATATTTATCTATCCACCCATATGGTAGATTGGCAGCCACCCTCCCAATACAAAAATAATTATGCATCATTCGCATACTGGTGGCAGCTTCGAAGAGGTCATATATCAATTCTCTTTCTCGAAAAATATAGAAGAAAGGGACGATTAATCCAGCATGGGCTACATGAGCCCGTAGTAGTTTACCATATAAATTGATAAGTCGGCCATTCCCGGCCCACCAAGCGAAACCAGTGGTTCTTGGCCACGACCAGCTAAGGCAAGTTTGCCTTTTCTATTGATTCTTGCGGATTGGATCAAAAACAATTCTTGAACGAGGCCAGAGATGAATTGAAAAAGAAATCTTTGTTGGTTCTACCTCTTATTTTTCATGAAGAGAATGAATCTTTTTCTCGAAGGATAAGAAAAATATGGGTCCGTATCTCCTGCGAGAATGATTTAGAAGATCCAAAACCAAAAATAGTGGTATTTGCTAGCAGCAACATAATGGAGGCAGTCACTCAATATAGATTGATCCAAAATCTGATTCAAATACGCCTTTCGTGCGGGTTGGAACTTACCTAACAAGGAATTTTACTATCTTAGGACCGTTATAGTTACGGTCGCCGTTCACTGGGGCTTCGGTCGCCGATTCCCCTGTCATCAAGTCACCAACTTCCTTGACCTTCCGGTACTGGGCAGGCGTCAGCTCCCATACATGGTCTTACGACTTTGCGGAAACCTGTGTTTTTGGTAAACAGCCGCCCGAGCCTGGTCACTGCGACCCCCTTTATAGTGTTAGCCTTGGTATGGAAGTTATGCATGAACGTAATGCTCACAACTTCCCTCTAGACCTAGTTGCTATAGAAGCTCCATCTACAAATGGATAAGATCCCCTCATGTTAGTAATGTACAGTGGTCAAATTGGATCATTTATGTCTCAGGACCTTTTACTTTTTTTCATCATGTGGGAGTTAGAATTAATTCCTGTAACTAACCCGATCCATATATACCCCTACTTATAATGATTTTGTTGGGTAGATCTACTATTAGCTTTTCTAATATTTGAAGTGAACGTTTGTTTCTTTGGTTTTTCATCGTGGAAGGTTGCGTTTAGATTATACCCTACATAAACCCTACCTTTTTTGATCAGTCTAAGTCGTTGCCATTATTTATTTATTTCATCTTTCACATAACTTTAGTGACCAAAGAGAAATTAGTTGTCGTTTGGGCTTCAATTAATTTGTATAAAATGGACATGAATAGCTAATTCTATTATAGTATAGTTGGGGATTTGCATCTATACCCGCTTTTTGGGTCACGTTTTAACTTGTGCCCACTTTGCAAAAAAAAAATGCAAGTGTACCCACTTTTTCGCGTAACTTCAGCATACGGGGCTGAAGTAGCAAAGACAATCACGCAAAACTTCAGCATTCTAGTAGACGGACCTGAAGTAGCAAGTGTGTTGAACCAAGTGTACTGAAGTTTTTGTTTGTAATTGTTGAACTTAAGCATAGTAGCTGAAGTTTTGTTCTCTATCTGCTGAAGTTTTTGTTTGTAATTGCTGAACTTAAGCATAGTAGCTGAAGTTTTGTTCTCTATTTGCTGAAATTTTTGTTTGTAATTGCACTAAATAAGCTGAAGTTTTTTTGTCCTGGATTCATTAGTTTTGTCATTAAATTTTTTCAAAAACTTCAGTAGAAGATGCTGAAGTTATTTAGTTCATTTATAAAAACTTCAGCACTAAATAAGCTGAAGCTTTTTTTGTCCTGGATAAGCTTTTTCAAAAACTTCAGCAGAAGATGCTGGAGTTATTTAGTTCATTTGTAAAAACTTCAGCACTAAAAGCTGAAGTTTTTTTTTGTCTTGGATTCATTAGTTTTGTCATAAAGCTTTTTCAAAAACTTCAGCAGAAGATGCTGAAGTTATTTAGTCCATTTGTAAAAGCTTCAGCACTATATAAGCTGAAGTTTTTGAAAAAGCTTTCTAACATACTAGATAAATAATCAGATTACCAACAGTATCTAAATCATAAATTTTGGAAACAATAAACGTGAAAAGAACAAAATTATCATTGTCTACTAACTTACATACGTGGAAATATTCACAAATTATTGTCTACTAACTTACATAATTATTTATAATTTATTTTTAAATAATTTGATAAGCATATTTACGGCAATCATTTCATGATCTGAAGTTTCATAGCAGCACCAACAACGTAACAGCAGAAGAAAGAAGAAGAAGAAGAAGAAGAAGAAGAAGAAGAAAACAAAGAAGGACATGGATGAGGAGAAATGAGGTGAAATTGTTTAAAAAGTTGGTAAAAATTAAAAAAAAATTAAAAAAATGGGTATAGGTTAAATGGGGGTGACCAAACTAGTATAGAAATTCGATTTATGAGGCTCAATTTATATATGCAGTATAACCAAAAATAACATAAGAAAACTTTGCTAATTGCCGAACTTAGTTCTCATCCAACATTAATAACGGGCTTGTAGCTGATGATGATATTCAGCTGCAATTTGAGTAATGAGATCTTAGGCAGGGGCGGATTATAGGTTAATTTATAGGATATGTGAATTTATGGTCTCTCCGCTAAATTAGATATTTTATGTATACATTTTATTTAGAATTGGTCTAATATTATAGATTGGCACACATGTTCCACAAAGTTGAATACTTGATTGGTATACTCTATTGAATAATGAGATATTTATTCAAAGGAACACAGGTTACCACTTTTTCCAAAAGTGACTACTAGCTTATCCATCCTATACTATCTCACTTGCTTTCGTGTACAAATAGGTAAATTCTCCTCTCTTTTTCCTCTCGGTCAAAATCTTGATTTTGAATTCGAGTGGTCTCATTTATCAGTTTTAGTGCAAGGATTTAAATTTAAAATTTTAGAGCAAGATCAGTAACTTTTCAAAATTATGACAAAACCAATTTTACTTCTTATATGGTCCTAATAATATTAATGGATAGACCTGTTTTTTAATTGACAGAAGAATCACCAACGACAACGTCAACTGTGATTCAATCGCAAACTAGTTGGATGGGAACATCTCACGGTAGTAGGCAATTTGACAGAGTGTTCAAGATTGAAGAAGTTGTTTTGAAGGGAAGAGAGAAATCTCAGAATAATATTCATTCATAATATAATAAGAAGAACAATAAAGAACATTAAAAAAGAAATCCTAATCTTTAAAAGACTACTAATTAAACAATTAAAAAAAAAGAGTCCTGATATGTCTCCTAATATAATATATTTCCTATTGGAACCTCCGGCCATTCGTTTGAGACATCATAAAGGGTGTGTTTGGTATAAAGGAAAATGTTTTCCAAAAAAATATTTTCTTAGAAAATAAGTAGTAATTTTATTCATTTTCCAGTGTTTGATATGCAAATTAAGGAAATGACTTCTCAAGAGTATTCATAAATAATTTAGATATAATAAATATGAAGCCATAAACTTTCAAACCAACAACCTTCCGAACCCACAAATTTCATAAACTTTCGAACCGTTAAACTTTCAAAATTGCGGAATTTCGAACCCGTAAACTTTATAATTTCTAAACCCGTAAACTTCCAAACACATAAACTTCCGAACTCATAATTTTGGAACATATAAAATTTTGAATCTTTCAAACCATAAATAAAAAAATTAAAACTGAAAAATATATTTAAAAATATATTTTTTCGGGGGGAGGGGGGTGGGGAAATAAAACAAAAAAAAAACAAAAATTTAAATTACAAAAAAAAAAACTAATTTTTTTTGTGGGGGAGGGTGTGGGTGGTGTAGAAAAACGAAAAAACAGAAATTTAAAATTACAAAAAAAAATTAAGGTAAAAAATAATAATTTTTTTGCGGTGGGGGGTTGGGGTGGGGTGAAGGGGTAGTAGGGTGGGTGGTAACGGAAAAACTTATTTTTTTTAAAAAAAAAACCTTTTTTGGAGAGGGGATGGGGTGGCCGGGTGGGTTGGTGAGGTGGAGAAGGTTGAGAAAGACTTTTGGAAAATGTTTTTCCTTCTCTTGATAAGGAAAACATTTTCCTACAATTTGAGGAAACTGAGTTCATGAGGAAAATGTTTTCCAAAACATTTAAGGCAACCAAATATGAGAAAATTGAAAAATATTTATGTTTTGGTTCCCCTGATCTCTTAAAAAGGGTGTCCAATTTGTATGTTGCAGCTCCTATTAAAGAGTCAGGAAAGCACGTACGTGCCTTAAACACCTCGAAACGAAGACAAGGTGGCTTTTTTCTTATCCATGTATTGTTGTAGGAAAATCCGGCTTTGTTAGATTGGGTGATCGCTGTTTGATGTTACAAGGTCTTCATGGACGGAAACTTTGACGTAGAATATATGGTACCTAGACGACTATTTTGATACGAAATTAATATAAAAGAACGAGATAATAACACTAAACTTTCAAGATTATCTTGGTTGTTGTCATACTTAGATAAGATATTCGCTATTTTTTTTTTACTAAATAAGCTCAATATTTGCAATATTCAAGAGCTTATATTTTTGAAATTTTTTATTGTTAAGGGCTTATATTTTTTATAATTTTATATGCATCGATAGAAGGTACAGGCACATCGCGAGTATCCTAGCACGAAGCCCCTTAGCGAAAAATTATTTGATTTTTTTACCCTTTAAAAATAATTTTATATTGGTTATAATTGTAATTTAATTATTCTACTAATATTTAGAACTTTAAATCAACTAAATTTTGGTCATTAAATCTTTCCTTATTCGAACTACGTATAGAAACTCTTAAATTTTAGGAATTTACAACCAAATAAAAATTTACTTATAAATCCTTTCCTTAAATAAATTGTGTAAAGTAATTATGACTTTTTCTTATGTGTATTAGACAAAATGCACATAAACGTGTTAGAAATTTACTAATAAAATTTTAGATTTAATTTTAAATCTTCAAAAACTAAATATTACTAATAATATATAAACCAAACTTACAACATACTAGGCCGAGTATGAAAATATATATAAAAAAGTTTAATACGACATGCTTACGCTTTGAAAATAATAGTAGTATTTTAATTTAAAGTAATAAGTACTATAATGTACTTTAAGTTAATTATTTGAATAAGTTGAATACATATTGTAAATATATGCACATATTAAATTTCATTGTTTATAAAGTCAGAAGCCGATGGCACTTTTCCCTTAATCTTGGGTCTAACCTAACAGGTTTGCCCTCTTATCTCTCGTTGTGATGACCCAAAAGGTCATTACTTGCTTTAAATTAAATTCCGTGTTCTGAGGCCTTAAAAAATCTCATTTAAAGTCACCTCGATTTATGTGTACAGTCCGAACGCGTAGCCGGAAAGCTTAAATATGAAATTATGTGAAAAATGATAAAATGAGTTAATTTGACTTCGGCCAACGTTTTGGGTAAAAGGACCCGGACCCATAATTTGACGGTCCCGGAAGGTCCGTAGGAAAATATGGGACTTGGGCGTATGCCCGGAATCGAATTCCGAGGTTCCAAGCCCGAGAAATGAATTTTTAAAAGAAATTATTTTCTGAAACAATTTAAGGAAAATCGAAATGAAATTTGCTTAGAACATGATGGTATCGGGTCCGTATTTTAGTTCCGGTGCCCGGTACAGGTCTTATATATGGTTTAAGTCATTTCTGTAAAGTTTGGTTGAAAACGAACGTCGTTTGACGTGATTCGGACCTAAATTGCTAAATTTGATACTTGATGAAGTTTGAGAAAAAGTTCTTGATTTTGAGGTTTGATTCATTGTTATTGAGGTTATTTTGGCGATTTGATCGCACGGATGAATTCGTATGATGTTGTTGAGTTAGTACGTGTGTTTGGTTAGGAGACCCGAGGGCTCGAGTGTGCTTCGGATGTGTTTCGGGAAGTTTTGAACTTAGGAAAAAGTTGCAGGTCTCTGAAGCCAGGCCTCGCGGTCCGCGGTGGAAGCTTCGTGGCCGCGGTGGGGACTCCTCGACCGCGGTCGGATTGGTGCGGTCCGCGGTGAACAAGGCCAAGCCTCCGGTCCGCGGTGGAGCTCCACGGCCGCAGTCCTTTTTATGCGGTCCGCGATGGAGCTTCGCGGTCGCAGCCTTTGTGTGTGGTCCGCGGTGAGGGTCTGAGAATGGTATAAATAGACGGGATTTTCAGTCATTTTTCATTTTCAAAACCCCAAAAACATAAGAGGCGATTTTTTCAAACAATCTTCCTTCTCCAAATCAATTGTAAGTCATTTTTAACTAGTTTTCTTCAATTATTAATATCTTTTAACATGATTTCAACTTCAAATCAATGATTTTTATGGGGGAAATTGGGTGTTTTGGGCAGAACCTAGGTTTTTCAAAAATTAGGAATTTGGACCTCAATTTGAGGTCCAATTTCAAAACAAATCATATATTTGGGTTCGTGGGGGAATGGGTAATCGGGTTTTGGTTCGAACCTCGAGTTTTGACCATGTGGGCCCGGGGCGATTTTCGACTTTTTGGGTAAAACTTTAGAAAACTCATTTTTCATGAATTGGGGTTGATTCATTTAGAATTTATTGATGTAATTAAGTAATTTGTGTCTAGATACGAGCGAATTGGCGGTGACATCAAAGGGTAAAGCTATAATTGAAGCTTGAGTTGTGTTTGAGGCATCGAGGTAAGTGTTTGGTCTAACCTTAGCTTGAGGGATTAGAAGTTGTGTCCTATTTGCTATTAATTTCTTGTTGAGTACGACATATAGACATGGTGACGAATATCTATGCGTTGGTGTCAAGCATGACCGTGAGTCTTATCTTGTGATTTTCATGATCTCGTTGTATTATTCATGCCTTGGTGAAGATTTCTATTTGTTGTGTAAAGTTGTGGAAAGAAATGTGATCAATGAACATTGAGGAGCGTTGGCTCCAGTTGTATAACGAATTGTGAAAGTATAAGTGATAATCAAAACTCTAGAGCATTGGCTCGAGTTGTGAAGTGAATTGTGAAGTAAAAGTGAGAAAGAGAAGAGATCATTATGTTGTCCCCTTACCGGGCTATTGTTGAGTTGAGATTCCCTTGCATTGTGTTCTTAATTGATACTACGGACGCTTAGGTTGATGATTCTTCGTGTTCGGTGTTGTAACAATTTTGGTTATAGCTGCGTAGTTAGGTGTTGTAACAAGTTTAGTTATAGCTGAGGTAGTTAGAAGTTGAAACTAGTTGAGTTATAGTTGAGATAGTTAGATGTTAAAACAAGTTTGGTTATGGCTGTTTCTCCCTTGCCGGGACATATATACTTGTATTGTTGAGTTTTCTTTCCGGGATAGTGTAGTCTATTGTTGATCCCTTGCCGGGATAGCATAGTCTATTGTTGATCCCTTGCCAGGACAGTTAACTATGATTATTGATGACTGTATATTTGGAACGAGTTGTGCGCCGCAATATCATTAGATATTATATTGGATCGGGTTGCACGTCGCAACAGTTATATATGTGGATCGGGTTGCACACCGCAATAGTTGTATATGTAGATCGGGTTGCATGCCGCAACAGATGTTATATTGGATCGGGTTGCACGCCGCATCATATATTATATTGGATCGGGTTGCACGCCGCAACAAATATTATATTGGATCGGGTTGCATGCCGCAATAGTTATATATGTGGATCGGGTTGTACGCCGCAACAAACGATAAGGGGTCGGGTTGCGCGCTGCAATAGAATTGTCATTGTATTGATTGTAGACATCGAGTGTTCTTTCATACTTTATTAAGTTTCTGATAGAATTGATATGTTTCCCCGAAGCATGTTCCCCCTCCCCTTTAAACTGTTATTACCTGTTTATATTTCTGCTGTATATTATATAACTGCACAGGTTTATCTGGAGTCTGGTCCTAGCCTCGTCACTACCTCGCCGGGGTTAGGCCAGACACTTACCAACACATGGGTTTGGTTGTGCTGATACTACATTCTGCACTCTGTGCAGATACCAGAGCGGCACTTGATCAGCAGCAGTAAGGGAGCCAGCCTTCAGTCCACCGAGACACCGAGGTAGCCTTGCAGGTGTCCGCAGGCCCGGTGTCTCCTCTATCTTATTTACATTCTGTTATCTCATGTATTCGAGACAAACAATGTTATATTTCTTTCAAACGGTTGTATTTAGTAATCTTAGAAGTCTGTGGATGTTGTGACACCAGGTTTTGGGTAAAGACATGTATTGACTTTCGAAACATTCTGGTTTTATATTTATTTAAGATTTCCGCTAAATTTCATATTCCGCTGTTATTTAATAGTTTAGTTCCTTGTTAATATAATTGGTAAGAAGTTTTAAAATAAAGGAGTTAATGATTTCTAAGTTCATGGCTTGTCTAGCTTCTACGTGCGGATTCCAGTGGACTTCTGCGGCCGCGGTCTGTTTTGTGCGGACTGCAGAGGTTGCCTTCTCAAACTTCTTCTGAACAAACCCAGCGCGGACCGCGGTCCATTTTGTGCGGCCGCGCTGGTAGGTGAGTATGAGTCCCAGTAGTTTTTCGATAAATAGACCCCAGGGACTCCTGTTTACACTTTTCGCAAAATCGAACCTTAGAGCTCATATTCACTATTCATAATTCTCCTTTGATCGTAGTAGCTTGTTTGAATTGTGTTGATTCATTACATCTCTATATCTGGTAACATTTCACTCAACTTTTCTTAGTTTAATTTTGTGACTTTGTTTAATTTTCATTTTGTCTTAATTTCTGTTCCTCTTCTTTCCATAATTAGTTCAATTTTTAGGTTAGTTTAGTTTAAATGATGATTTTTTTGGACTTAGTGAGTAAAATGTGCTGGGTAATTGAGTAGGGACCCTAATTAGGTAACAGTTTGAACAAAAAAGCAAAAATTAGAAACCCTAACTCGGTGCCATCACTTACTTTAAATTAAATTTCATGTTCTGAGGCCTTGAAAAATCTCATTTAAAATCACCTCGATTTTTGTGCGCAGTCCGGACGTGTAGCCGGAAAGCTTAAATATGAAATTCTGTGAAAAATGATAAAATTTGATTATAAAATGAGTTAATTTGACTTCGATCAACATTTTGGATAAACGGACCCAGACCCGTGATTTGACGGTCCCGGAGGGTCTGTAGGAAAATATGGGACTTGGGCGTACGCCCGGAATCGAATTCCGAGGTCCCAAGCCCGAGAAATAAATTTTTAAAAGAAATTATTTTCTGAAACTGTTTAAGGAAAATTGAAATGAAATTTGCTTAGAACATGATGGTATCGGGCCCATATTTTGATTCCGGCGCCCAATACAGGTCTTATATATGGTTTAAGTCATTTCTGTAAAGTTTGGTTGAAAACGGACGTCGTTTGACGTGATTCGGACCTAAATTGCTAAATTTGATTCTTGATGAAGTTTGAGAAAAAGTACTTGATTTTGAGGTTTAATTCATTGTTATTGAGGTTATTTTGGCGATTTGATCGCATGGATGAGTTTGTATGATGTTGTTGAGTTAGTACGTGTGTTTGGTTAGGAGTCCCGAGGGCTCGAGTGTGTTTCGGGAAGTTTTGAACTTAGGAAAAAGTTGCAGGTCTCTGAAGCCAGGCCTCGCGGTCTGCGATGGAAGCTTCGCGGCCGCGGTGGGATTGGTGCGGTCCGCGGTGAGCAAGGCCAAGCCTACTTAAGTTAATCGTTTGGTTGTATTTGGCGATTGTATGAAATAAACTTTCAAAGACTACCATTTGTTAAATTTCATTAGAAAATTGGTTATTCTGTTCATAGTAGATTTATTATTGCATTCAGTGTAAATCTATTTTATCTTTTATTTAATTTCTTCATGGCTCAATAAGATGAAGACATCACGTAGATTTGAGTGCATACTTCTCTATATTTTTTCGGTAAAATTTATCCGTGTCCATCTTTGATTTATTGTTGGTCTAAACAAGAAACGATGTATAAATTTAAAGTTGTCTGTATGGTAAAATTTATTCGTGTCCCTCTTTGATTTATTGTTGGTTTAAACTAGAAACGATGTATAAATTTAAAGTTATCTGTATTTCAATAAAATCAAATTTTCAGTATGAAACCCCTTTTTATA
The DNA here is from genome assembly GCF_000715075.1 of Nicotiana tabacum. Taxonomy (NCBI): domain Eukaryota; kingdom Viridiplantae; phylum Streptophyta; class Magnoliopsida; order Solanales; family Solanaceae; genus Nicotiana; species Nicotiana tabacum. Next base: position 137,055,584 of record NC_134082.1, read on the forward strand.
TAGTGACTTTAATTTTATTTTTGCAATACACTTAAGCTAAAATTTTAGTATATATGTAGAGCAAGAAAAAGAAGATTAATCCTGCTACATTTGTAATTAATAATCATTTATGCTCACTGTGGGTGTCAATGTTCTTTTCTCGGTAAAAATACAATGGACAAATCTTCTTTAATTTTTATGCAAATCTTCCTATTACACAAGCGATTTTATTTGTGTACAATTACCTCTCTTATAATGGTATCAGAGCCAGAAGATTTTCGGACCAACCAGTTTATGAAACAACTTATTTTTGCTAAATACATCAGTTACCATCACCATCTAATATATATTAGTCGTGAAATTATTAAAAATAGCATACAATATAGAGAAACGTTAGAATCACAACTAAGTTTCTTTGAATCAGATATTTTAAATACAGAAGATTTTCTCCTTGAAATAGAAAGAATTAATATTCAAATACAACAAGAAAAGGATTATATCCAAACCACCAGGAATAAGATAAAATATATCCCATTAGGATAATATATATGTTGAGACAACATCCTTTAATTAAAGAAATAACTTGTAACTATTGGATTTTAAGTAGGAATATACAAAGAAAGGGAGAATTAAAGAACATGCTACGAAAGACTAAGGCTTTATTAATATCAACTTTAAAATTAGCTAAAAAAAATACAAGAATCGGAGTTAAAAATAAACATAGAACCAAGTTATATAGTAAAACGTAGTATTAGCTCAGAAACCATATCAACTTAGAGTGGGAAATACAATATATAAAAGGAGAAATATATTTAGAAAATCAAAGAATAAAATTCTATAAGAACCGAAAAATTTGGATACCATTAGGTTAAAAAATAGATAATCTAAAGAACCTAGAATATTTAGATTTAAAAATATATCCAGAAAAGAAGTATAGAATATTAAAAGATAATACGGTAATTAAGTGTAATTTTAGTAGTGGAGAACATATATTACATACCGAAGATAAACAATACAATACTTTAGTAGATATAATAATCAACTTTGGAGAAAAAACCCAAGAAAATAATAAAAACATAATAAGAACACTAGAACTTGTAGAAATATTACAAACAAAACAAAGAAAGACTTTAGAAAAATTAGAACAAAATTTGGATTTCCTAAAATCACAAGAACTAGAAATAGACAGAAAAATACAATTTCTAAACAATAAATTTAATCTAGAAAAAATACCTAAGAAAGACGAAATAGAAAAATTAATTAAGACTACTACAGAAAATCCTAAAGAATTAGAAATACAAACAACCAGATTAGTGAAAAAAATAACACACCAAGTAGAAGTATTAAAAAGTGAGATAAATACCTTAAAAGAAAAGATAGACACAATAAAAGAAATCGCTCTTTCATGAGTGAGTTACAATTAGAACTAGATCCAGTATATGAAGAAGCATTAAAGTTCACAGAAAGAATTCAACCCAATCCAGAAGGACTGACTAGTTATACTCCCTAAGGAAAAGCAGATCAAACAATAATAAAACAGAATAATACTATAATAGTATTACTTATAGAAATTAATAAAAAGCTAGATAAAATTATTAAAGAAAAGGAAATAAAGACTGAAATCCCAAAAGTAGATGATCTAATAGAACAATTAAAAAGAGTTGAAATAACACCGCAAAAAGATAAAATTAAAATAAGAAAACCACAAAAATGGACCTTTTTCCAGGTGGGTCAAGAACAACAAACCAAGAAATATCACGAATAAGTTTTTCAGACCGGGATGGGATATTGACTTCGGTATTGATTTGGTGTCGGGCACTCATCCCATTTCTATTTCACAATACCGTATGGTATTGATAGAGTTGAAGGAATTGAAGGAACAACTTCAAGAACTCCTTGATAAAGGGTTCATTCGGCCTAGCGTGTCACCTTGGGGTTCACCAGTTCTATTTGTGAAGAATAAAGATGGTACTATGAGAATATGCATTGATTACAAATAGTTGAACAAAGTCATAATCAAGAACAAGTATCTTTTGCCTCGTATAGATGATCTATTTGACCAGCTTCAGGGAGCAAGGGTGTTCTCCAAGATCGATTTGAGGTCTGGGTATCACCAGCTGAAGATTCGGGACTCAGACATTCTTAAGACAGCTTTCAAGACTCGTTATGGTCATTATGAGTTCCTCATGATATCTTTTGGGCTGACCAACGCCCCAGCAGCGTTCATGCATTTGATGAAAAACGTGTTTCATCCTTATCTCAACTCGTTCGTTATTGTGTTCATTGATGATATCCTAGTGTACTCTCGTAGCTAGGAGGAGCACGCCTAGAATTTGAGGGTTGTATTGTAGCGGCTGAGGGAGGAGAAGCTTTATGCCAAGTTCTCCAAGTGCGAGTTTTGGCTCAGTTCAGTGGTGTTCTTAGAGCATGTGGTGTCCAGTAAGGGTATTCAGGTAGATCCGTAGAAAATAGAGGCGGTTCAAAGTTGGCCCACGTCGTCCTCAATTACAGAGATTCAGAGCTTTCTTGGTTTGGCTAGTTATTACTGTCGGTTCATGTAGGGTTTCTCGTCTATCGCATCGCCCTTGACCAAATTGACCCAAAAGTGTGCTCCTTTCAGGTGGTCGGACGAGTGTAAAGAGAGCTTTCAAAAGCTCAGGACTGCCTTGATCACAACTCCAGTTCTAGTTCTACCATCAACTTCTGGTTCTTATACAGTATATTGTGATGCTTCTCGGATCAGTATTAGGTGTGTTTTGATGCAGGAGGGTAGAGTGATTGCTTATGCTTCGCGTAAGTTGAAGCCTCATAAGAAGAACTACCCTGCTCATGATTTGGAGTTACCTGCCATTGTTCATGCGTTGAAGATTTGGAGGCACTATCTCTATGATGTGTCTTGTGAGGTATTTACTGGTCATCGTAGCCTCCAACACTTGTTCAAGCATAAAGATCTCAATCTGAGGCAGTGGAGATAGTTGGAGCTTCTAAAGGACTACAATATCACCATTTTGTACCATCTGGGAAAGGCCAATGTGGTAGACGATGCCTTGAGTAGAAAGACAGTGAGTATAGGTAGTCTTGCATTCTTTCCTGTTGGTGAGAGACCCCTTGCAGTTGATGTTCAGGCCTTGGCTAACCGGTCCGTGAGATTGGATATTTTGGAGCCCAGTCGGGTTCTAGCTTGTGTAATTTTTCGGTCTTCCTTGTTTGATCGCATTAGAGAGCGCCAGTATGACAATCCTCATTTGCTTGTCCTCAAGGACAGGGTTCGGTATGGTGATGCCAGAGATATGACTATTGGTGATGATAGGGTATTGAAGATGCAGGGCTGGATATGTGTGCCCAATGTAAATGGACTTCGAGAGTTGATTCTTGAGGAGGCCCACAGCTCGCGGTATTCCATCCATCCGGGTGCCACGAAGATGTACCAGGATTTGAGACAGCACTATTGATGGAGGAGGATGAAGAAAGATATAGTTGGGTTTGTAGCTCGATCTCAACTGTCAGCAGGTCAATTATGAGCATCAAAGACAGGTGGCTTACTTTAGAGGTTATAGATCTCGGAGTGGAAGTGGGAGCAGATCACCATGGAATTTGTAGTTGGGCTTCCATGGACTTTGAGGGAGTTCGATGCTATTTGGCTGATTGTGGATCGACTGACCAAGTCCGCGTACTTCACTCCAGCTGGTACTAGTTATTCTTCAGAGTGGTTGGCTGAGATTTACATCCGATAAATTGTCCGCCTTCATGGGGTGCCAGTTTCCATCATTTTAGATAGAGGCACATAGTTTACATCACCATTTTGAAGAGTCGTGCAGCAAAGTTGGGCACTCAGGTTGAGCTGAGCATAACATTCCACCCTCAGACGGACGGTCAGTCCAGGCGTACTATCCAGATATTGGAGGACATGCTACGCACTGGTGTCATTGATTTTGTTGGTTCATGGGAATAATTTTTGCCACTCGCGGAGTTTGCTTACAACAACAGTTGTCATTCGAGCATTCAGATGACTCCGTACGAGGCTTTATATGATAGGCAGTGTAGATCTCCAATGGGCTTGTTTGAGCCGGGTGAGGCTAGGCTTTTGGGTACAGACTTGGTTTAGGATGCATTGGACAAGGTGAAATTGATTCAGGAGCAGCTTCGCACAACGCAGTCGAGACAAAAGATCTATATTGACAGAAAAGTCCATGATGTGTCTTACATGGTCGGGGAGAAGGTCTATTGAAGGTATCACCCAAGAAAGGTGTTATGAGGTTTGGGAAGAGGGGCAAGTTGAGCCCTCAGTTCATTGGGCCTTTTGAGGTACTTTAGAGGATTGGGGAGGTGGCTTACAAGCTTGCCTTGCCACCTAGCTTGTCGATGGTGCATCAGTATTTCATGTTTCTATGTTTTGGAAGTATATCAGTGATCCGTCTCATGTTTTAGATTTCACCACGATCTAGTTGAATGGTGATTTAACTTATGATGTGGAGCCGGTAGCTATTTTGGGGCGGCAGGTTCGAAAGTTGAGGTCAAAGGATAAGCTTAAGTGAAAGTGCAGTGGAGAGGTCAGCCCATGCAGAAGGCTACTTGGGAGACCGAGTATGAGATGCTGAGAAGAGATCCATACCTATTTGAGACCTCAGGTGCGTTTCTAGACCCGTTTGAGGATGGACGTTTGTTTAAGAGGGGGAAGATGTAACGACCCGGCCGGTCGCTTCGGGAGCTATAACCTCGTTCACCTATTTTCTGCTTCTTTTGTGTTCTACAACTGTATTATGACTTATCGGGTTAGTTGGTTTGGGCCCGGAGTGATTTCAGAGTGAATTGAGACACTTAGTCTCTTAATTGGAAGTTTAAGTTGGAAAAGTTGACCGGATGTCGACTTATGTGTAAACGACCTCTGATTTGAATTTTTGATTGTTCCATTAGCTCCGTTAGGTTATTTTGGACTTAGGAGGGTGTCTAGAATGTGATTTGGAGGTCCGTAGTAGAATTAGGCTTGAATTGGCGAAAGTTAGAATTTTGGCAAATTTGACCGGTAGTGGAAATTTTGATATCGGGGTCGGATTTGATTTACGAGAATTGGAGCAGGTTCATGGTGTCATTTAGGACTTGTGTGCAAAATTTGAGGTCAATCAGACGTGATTTGATAGGTTTCGGCGTCGTTGGTGGAATTTGAAAGTTTAGAAGTTCTTTAGGCTTGAATCCGGGTGTAATCCGTGTTTTTGGTATTGTTGGGATGATTCGAGGGTTCGAATAAGTTCATAATATGTTATATGACTTGTTTGTATGTTTGGTTGAAGTCTTGGGAGCCTCGGGTTGATTTCGGATGGTTATCAGACTTGGTTTCTTGTTGGTGAAGTTGTTGAGGTAGGCTGTTGCTGGTGTAATCGCACCTGTGATGGGTCTAGCCATAGGTGCGGCAAGATGGGCGCAGATGCGGGCAAGTCCAGGCTGGGCAAGAGGCGCATGTGCGAGAAAGGGAGATTTTGGTCATTTCTGCAGAAGCGGACGAAGGGCCGCAGAAGCGACTTCGCAGGTGCGAGACCTGGAGCGCAGGTGTGAGCTAGTGGGTTTAAGTGAATTTCGCAGGTGTGGAAATTGTTTCACAGGAGCGGTTCCTCAGGTGCGAAAATTTGGCCGCAGGTGCGAAAGGCCTGGGCAGAACATATAAATACGGGACTTCGAGATTTTTCACCATTTTTATCACCTTTAGCTCGAATTTTGGAGGATTTTGAGAGGATTTTCGAAGGGATTACTGAGGTAAGCACCTTTTGCCTATTTATCTTCAATAATGATGTTTCCTCCCCACTGATTTTACACCTCGATGGTGAGTTTTTGAGGTGAAATTTGGGGGTTTAGGGCTAGAGAATTGGAGAGTGAATTTTGGGGATTTGGAGGACCAAATGGTGTCGGATTTTGATAAATTTGGTATGGTTAGACTCGTGAGTAAGTGGGCTTCTGGGTTTTGGGACTTTTGTCGGATTTTGAAATCTGGGTCTGTGGGCCAAGTTAAGCCGATTTCGGATTTTTGGCTATAATTTAGTACTTTTCTGGCGGCATTGATACATTTAGCCTATATTGATTGTATTGTTCTGCTTGTGGCTAGATTCGGTACTTTAGGAGGCCGACTCGCAAGGCAAGGGCATTTTGGAGTAGACTTTTGCTCTAATTGAGGTAAGTAACAGTTATAAATCTAGTCCTGAAGGATATGAAACCCTGAATTTTTGTGTCATGTGATTATTTTGGAAGTGACACACATTCTAGGTGACATGCGTGAAGGCGTGCCCCAAAGGGATTGTGACTTGGTCCGTCCCGTGAGACTGTAAAGTCGAATAGCTTACTCTTAACTACATGTTCCCTCTATTTTATGGAAATTTGATTGTAATTCATGTTAGAAATCATGCTTAGGCCATATGATATCACTGTTGGGACCCGTTGAGGTCGTGTACTTGTTGAATTAGCTGTCATTTGCTTCCTTGTAATCAGTACTGATTTTACTTGCGTGTCACACCTCTCTCTATTTTTATTTCTTGTTGATACATGTTATTATCTCTGTTTGAGCTGATTTATATGATTTTTGAGAGCCCGAGAGACTGGAGAGGTTGGTGACTGAGATAGGGCCTGAGTGTATATGGATAGGGTTGCACGCCGCAATGAGCCTGGGGACTGAATGTATATAGATCGGGTTGCATGCAGCAACAAGCCTTATGGCTATTTATAGATATTGGATCGGTCTGCACACCGCAATGATATAACACTTGGGCTGTAGGAGCCCCTCCGGAGTCTGTACACCCTAGTAAGTGTAAGTACCTATTGAGTGTGTGTATTGAGGGCTGAGAGCCGAGTTTTGAGCTATTGCGGGCTTGAGTGACTATTACCCTGAGAGGTTGCATTTGTCTTGCTTTGTTGCTATACTTAGCTGATTTATGTTACTGTTCTGAACTTCTAGGAAATATTATATCTGGTCTACTTGAACTTCATAAATATGCAGTTGACTTGACTTATATTACCGGAATTTACCCATGTCTACTTTTATTGTTGTACTCATGCTATACCCTGCATTTTATGTGCAGATCAGGTGTGTTCGGTCAGGAGGATGTTGAGCTCGTGTGTGGTCGAGTATTGAAGATTTACGAGGTAGCTGCTGGCGTTCGCAGTTCTTGTCTCTCCTTCTTTGCTATCTTTCTTTTCTGTATTGACATTTAGACACAAACTCTTGTAGACACTGTTTCTTACACTGGTTGTCTAGATGCTCATGACTTGTTGACACCCCGATGTTTAGGTCTATCTTTCTGCATTGTATTTTGAGTTTAACTCTTATTTTTATGAAAAACTCTGTTATGAATAAGCTTTTGGTTTACTTTTTATGAAATATCAAAGTATTTTGAAAAATCGACTTACCTAGTACCATCGATAGGCGCCATCATGACAGGTTAGAGTTTTGGGTCGTGACACATGCGAACGCGAAGCACTGGGTCACCTACTCCTCGCGAATGCGGGGCCCAAAATTTTGAGCAAACGACCTCGAAATCAGGATTTGATGGTTCCAATAGGTTCGTATGATGATTTTTAATTTCAACCAAAACCCTTCCAAATCCCAAACTAACCATCCCCGCAAGTCATAAAACAGTAAAAGCACGTACGAAAAGTCTTATTTAGGGGGATAGGGTTCTAGAAAGTAAAACAATTGGTCGGATCGTTACATTTTATCTCCTTAGCTATTTGATCTTATGACTTTTTAGGTGAACTTTATGGGTTATCTTTGTGGATCTTTCCAGAGGATGGACGATCATGAGATAAATATATATAGCTTACGTGAAGCTGATACATATTTGATTTGGCATTCTTTGTAATTGTTTCAAAAGTTGACTACTAGATTTATCCAGGCCATCCTACTCTGCATGTTTTCGTGTACAAATTAGGTGAATTCTCCTCTCTTTTTCTCTTTGGTTTTTCCCTTTGACCAAAATTTAAATATTAAATCTAGGTGGACTTTTCATCAGTTTTTGTGTAAGGATTTGAAGTTAAATTTAGAGCAAGATGAGATACTCTCAAATTTATGACCGAAACAATTTTACTCCTTCTGTGGTCCTACAAATACTAGTGGGTGGACCTGTTTTTAAATAGAAAAATCACCAACAACAATGATATCACGCTAGTAGGTAATTAATCAGACGAGTGTTAAAGATGAAGAACTTATTTTTAGGAGAAGAGAGAAAATCTCAAAATGATAGGAAAAACTCCATTATAATATTCAATAACTAACAATAAGAAAAATCAAGAATAATAATGGAATAATATTCAATAATATAATAAGAAGAACAATCGTTAAAAATAAATTCTACTCTTGAAAAGACTCCTAATTTAGGCAAGATGGCTCCTAATATAGTCTTTCTAATTTGACGATAAAACAATCAGAACCAATTGATGCACTTTCCCTCGCCACCATCTCTACATCCAACTCACTCTTTGAGACTTTATTTTGACAAATCTGAAGCGTTGTGCAAGCCTTATTCTCTTTAATAAGAAAACTTTCTTGTTTTGGTTCCCTTGAATTTTGATGATCTCTTTTTCTAGTTAAAAAAAGGATCTCCAATTTGTATGTTGCAACTTCTAGTTAAGATTCGGTAAATCACTTACGTGCCTTGAACACCTCGAAATGAAAACAAAATGATTCTCTTTCTGGAACAAAAAATACAAACCTTTCTTATCCACATAACATTTTAGGAAGAACTGGCTTTGTTATGATTGGGACATGATTGCTGTTTGGTACTGTAAATGGTCTCGGCAAAAGCTTAATTACAATTTACATGGTGTTCCAACATATATATGTCATGCCCACAAACTGGCACCCCACCTAGCCGTTTGAAAAATGCTACTGAGATTATTAAGCATATTAGAGTCTCATAATCCTTAAAGCATAGATATCTGAAAATTGTTTAACTATATTTGACGAATAAGCATTCGGAAATCTAAATCTATTATGACAAGTCATGAGCCTCTATCCAAAAAATTCGAATATATAGATCTTGGAGGTTGTAACGTTCCGATCGATCATTTTGAGCTCTAGCGAGTCGTTCGGCAGTTAAGGCCTTGAGTAGCTTTATTTCATGTATTATGATTTGTACGTGTGGCCGGAATTGAATTTCGGGAAGTTCGAAGTTGTTCCGAAAGGAAAATTCTCAATTCGGAAGCTTTAAGTTGGGAGAGTTGACCGAGGTTTGACTTTTGGGCAAACAACTTCGAAATGGAATTTTTTATGATTTCAATAGCTTCGTGTGGTGATTTAGGACTTAGGCGTATATCCGGATTTGGATTTCGAAGTCCGTAGGACAATTCGGTACATTTTGGCGAAATATTTGAAATCGGTGCATTTTGGCGAAAAGTTTGAAAGTTGAAGTTTTAAAATATTCATAGATTTGATCAGAAGTTGACTTGGTTGATATCGAGCTCGGATTTCGATTCCGAAAATTGGAACAGGTCCCTTATGTCATTTATGACTTGTGTGCAAAATTTGAAGTTATTCCGGATTGATTTGATACGCTTGGCGCAAATTATAGAATTTTAGAAATTTCATAACTCATAATTCGATTCGAGGCAAGATTCGTAGTTTTTGCATGGTTTGATGTGATTTGAGGCCTCAACTAAGTTTGTATCATGTTTTGGGACGACTTGGTATGATTGGCAGGGTCCCGAGGGACTCGGGCGTATTTTGGATCATTGGTTGAGAGACTAGTAAAGTATGATCAATATCGGGTCAAGACGACCACTTTTTAGTGTTTTGATTATGCGATCAGGTCCGTAGCGTATTTTATGATTGAAATTCATATATGGTTTGTGTCCTGGAGGTTCCGGATGAGTTTCAGGGTGGTTTCGAATTATTTCGGAGAAGTTTGGGTTTTCTGGTTTCTGGTGAGGCACTGTTCATTCGCAATGACTCGAAGGGAGGATTTCTCAGTTTACGGCTTAGAGGTACGACATTTAACTACAGTAGAGGAAAGGCAATCACTCTATGGATGTTCAAGCTTTAGTTGATGGAGTAACGAGACTTGATAATTTCAAGCGTGGTGGAATTCTCAATTGTGATGTGGTGTCGTCGTCCTTGTTTGAACGCATTAAGATTCGCCGGTGTTATGGTCTTCTTCAATTTGCCATCGAGGTAGTGTGTTGTGAAGTGGTGTTTGAGAAGCGGTTGTCAGAGATAGCGGAGTGTAGCGATTTCGGAATCAAATAGGTATTTCTAATGTTGATGGCTCGAGAAAGATGATCTTCTAGGAGGCTTAAAGTTGGTAGCAATTTATTAGTTCATGTGCTACAGAGAAGGATTTTGATTTGATCCAACATTTGGGAAATGAAGAATGAGGAAGGACATGTGGGAGGTGTCTTCTGGTGGTTGAATTACTATTAGGTCAAAGTATGAAGATCAGAGGTCGAGGAATTGCTTTAAGGAGCTGATTTAACTAAAGTGCGAGTGGCAGAGTAGCATATAGATTCTGTGGCAGGAAGCCACTTCCTTGAGGAAGTTTAGAGCTATTTGGGGGTCATGGTGGAAAGTGACTAGGTTCACAGATTATATTTGGAATGGTGGTTATTGTACGAAAGAATATTGAATATGGCGAAAAGGAGTTTGCTTGAAATGAGGAGGGCTATGAAAACTTAATTATCGTTTCGGAGGCAACATGACTTGGAATTTGGAAGGTATTGTCGGACTTTCAGTTGATGTCAATGGGGAAAGAACAGACTGGTGCAACTGGTGGTCGAACATGGGCTTAGGAGGGTTACTGATTCTTGTGGTGGTTGTACCCAATGCAGCGTCATTGGAAGATGTCGGTATGGAATTCCACATATGGGTTATCTCCTATGAGCAGGTTAGCAGTTGCGTGAATTTTATGAAATTGCTACGATAATTCTACTTGCTACTCGGTAAGAGGTCGATATGTGGTTGTGGCTGGTGATTTGGGATGTTCATGAGCTATGTGAAAGGTTTCTAGCCAATGCATTATTTATTCTACTAGTAGTTCAGGGGTTAAGATGAATTCCTGTATTCTCGCGTAGCAGCATGATGGGTGTAGTGAGCGGCATGGGTATTTGAAAGTTGAGGATCAAGGTTGCAGTTCAGTGTTTACGAAAATGTCATGAGATCGGATGAGCACAGAAGAATTCAGATGTTAAGAGTAAGCTGACATTTTCTTTAGTGTCACTTGAGGATGGTGTTATGTGGGAAAGGTATTGTGTATTGATTTGCGGATTGTGGTTCGGCTTACAGAATTAGTACGGTTGGTGGTATGGAGGCGCATATTTTGCCACTTGGTACAGAAGGTCGTGGGATCGTTCCCCATGGGGAAATTGTATAAGTGTGGCATGTTAGTCATTTGACTGTGAAAGATTAAAAACCAAGTATGGAGATTTTTGGTAACAACGCTAATGTGAGAGTTTATGTCTGAGAGGCGTTCTATTCCTTGGGTGTGGACTGTGTGAGTTTGATCCAGATATAGTAGTTGTTCTTGTATGTCATGGAAGAGGTTATTGTGGATCCTTGGAAGGTTGTTGGCTCAGTAAGGTATGATCAGAATTGGCTTGGGGTATGTTATTAGGTCTTATTTGAATGTGTGTTATACATCAAGTCGGATGTGTTTATTTAGCATAGCGTTGCTTATGGAGGAGTCTTCGAGCGTTGGATGTTATTCCCATTGTCATCTATTCTATGTAATACTCTATTGTGCCATGTGGGTTGTGAGACAACTTGATTATTCGCACTTGTTCTGTGATCCCGTGTAGCTTGTGGTATTATATGAGCAGGATGACTCTCGAGATGCAGGTCATTCAATGCACCTTAGACATGCTTGGGTTTTGTAGCGTATGGCTCTGTTCGTATCCCTAGGATTTGTATTATGCACTTGGCGTGCTTGTGGTTGACATTCGGGTATTTCGTAAGTATAAGCATTACGGCTTGATGTGTGTTTTTCTTCTTTGTTATTATGTGAGGATCGGGCGGCATGCTGCCATGGGCATGTTGTATGGATCGGGTTGCACGCCGCAACATTGTCATATTTGGATCGGGTTGCATGCCGCAACAATGCCATATTGGATCGGGCTGCATGCCGCAATAGTGAGATGTTAAGCACAGTTCCTTACACTTATTTTGTATGCCTTGTTTTTCATCTCCGAGGTAGGTTCATAGCATCTATTCAGTCGTTTTATTCGTTACACGGGCTGGGTAATTCCCTATCAGAGTTCATTCTTCCCTATGAGTTATATTCGAGTGGTAGCTTGTTGGCACTTTGATGGTGTTGCATAAGATCTTAGACGGTGTTTGAGTTGGCTTACTGCCTGAGCAACTTGTACTAGGTGAGACGAGATTATTAGACCTAAAATCAGTGTTTATATAAGGTATATTAAAGAGCAAATATCGTTATTCAGTTCAAAATGAGGTAATGGTTCTTGTCAAGATGAGTGACTACATGATTTGTTGATTCAGTAGCTGATTATGAGTTTCTACACATCTCTTCCGTCGTTCAAGTATTGCGAGAGTTGGAATTGGACTTATATATGTTATGAGGTGTATTGCAGGCACTGGTTCGTGATATGGCAATTATATGGTTGGAGGATGTTATAATGGTCAAGCGACTTATATGGTGCATGGTGTGATTTCAGCGGAAGAGCATGGTCATGTTAGGTACAGTATCTGGTGATTGATGTGGTGTTCATATGTTGGAATCAGGTCTTGTAGAGAATTCCGGATGTCGGAAGTTGGTTCTAAGGCTTATTGAATAAATAAAAGGGGAGGATCTTCAACCTGGATCGAGCTAATGTGCTCACATGGGTTGTGGTGGTATGGGTAGGTGCACGAGGTGTTAAACAGTGATTTTGGACAACCCCGGGGCAGTCCTTAGCATGTTCGAGGCCGAACGTATGTTTAAGCGGGGAAGAATGTAACGACCTGACCAGTCGTTTTGAGCTATATCACATCGTTCGATGGTTTAAGACCTTGAGTAGCTTCATTTCATGTATTATGACTTGTACGTGTGTCCGGAATTGAATTTCAGGAAGTTTGAAGTTGTTTCGGAAGGAAAATTCACAATTCGGAAGCTTTAAGTTGGGAGAGTTGACCGAAGTTTGACTTTTGGAAAAACGATTCCGGAATGGATTTTTTATGATTTCAATAGCTTTGTATGGCGATTTCGGACTTAGGCGTATATCTGGATTTTGATTTGGAAGTCTGTAGGACAATTCGGCGCATTTTGGCAAAAAGTTGGAAAGTAGAAGTTTTGAAATATTCATAAATTTGACCGGAAGTTGACTTGGTTGATATCGAGCTCAGATTTCAATTCCAAAAATTGGAACATTTTCATTATGTCATTTATGACTTGTGTGCAATATTTGAAGCCATTGCGGATTGATTTGACACGCTTCGGCGCAAATTATAGAATTTTGGAAATTTGATTACTCATAATTTGATTCGAGGCATGATTCGTAGTTTTGGCATTGTTTGATGTGATTTGTTGCCTCGACTAAGTTTATATCATGTTTTGGGACTTGTTAGTATGCTTTGACAGGGTCCCGATGGGCTCGGTCATAGTTTGATTCATTATTGAGAGACTAGTAAAGTTAAAAAATTTGGAGTTTGACCATGGTCAATATCAGGTCAAGACGATCTCTTTTGAGTGCTTTGAGTGCGCGAGCAGGTTCGTAGCGTGTTTTATAGTTGAATTTCATATATAGTTTGTGTCCGGGAGGTTCCAGATGAGTTTCTGGGTGGTTTCGGATCATTTCGGATAAGTTTAGGTTTGCTGGTTTCGGGTGAGGCATTGTTCATTCGCAATTGCGAACACTGTTCATTCACAATTACGAACATTGTTCATCGCAATTGCAAACTCTGTTCATTGGAGTTTACTGTTCATTCGCAAATGCGAAGTTTTTGTCCACAAATGCGAACTTGGACAGAAGATTTAAGGATCGAAACTTGGTCATTTTTCCATTTTTGTTTTGGATTTTGGAGCTCGATTTTTGGGCGATTTTGTGGAGTTCTTTGCGACTTTAACTTGGGTAAGTGTTATATATCCTAAATTGATTATATTTCATGATTTCATGGTTATATTCATCAACTATTAGTGAATCAATTGGAAGAAAATGAGATTTTTTGGCAAAATCTTTCAAAAACGAAAAATGAAGATTTGGAGGTCGATTCGTTATCAGAATTTGATAAAATTATTATGGTTAAACTCGTATCTGAATGGGTTGTCGGATTTTGTGAGTTTTATCGGGTTTCGGACATGTGGGCCTGGGAGTTGACTTTATTGACTTTTCGAGCGGAGTTTGGAATTGTTATAAATTGATTTATTATAAGTATTAGAGTATATTTTTATTGGTTTGCACATTTCTTTAACTAGTTTTGTATCATTTGGCCTTAAATTGAAGAGTTAGAGAGGCATTGGAGCCGTTTTGGAACTTAGGAGCAAGGTAAGTCTCCTATCTAACCTTGTGAGGGGGGAAGCTACCCCCTAGGTGATAGTTATTGCTATGTGAAACTAGTTGTGGGTTCTATGTACGCACGAGGTGACGAGAGTCTGTACGTAAGCATGTTTATGTCCGGGTAGACTTAGGACTTTATCATTGTAATAATTGAATTATTTGAACTCGCTTTGCTGGCTTAATTAAATTAAAGTTTTAATTGAAATTGATTTAGAAATAAATATATGTATACTACTTAGCGCTTTGAGTTGTGGGCGAGTTATTTGAGAAACGGTAAAGATTATATTCACTTTGTGCTCATGTACTGTATTGTAAGTGTGTGTCTCGTAATTCGGTAATGTCCTTCCTTTGTTGTGGAGCGGGCCGAACGCTTCGGTAGTATAATAGATGCATCTATGATTCGTGTCGCTCGACCCTCGGTAGTGTACATATTATTCTGGATCGGGCCGAATGACCTCGACAAAATCGTGCGTTATATCGCTAGTAGTCCGAATATTCACGAGATAAACCTTCCACGGATGCCCGACATTTTATATATCCACGAGATAAACCTTCCACCGATGCCTAGTATTTTATGGTATTCCTTATTTATTTGATATTGACACTTGGCATTTTCTGAGTTATTAAGGTAGAATACAAGATTGATGAATTTATACTTTAAAGAAATAATTGGAAGATTTCGACATTTACAGATTTCCCCCACTATTGTTATGCACTACATAACTGTTATGAATTATTATATTATTTTATTAGACCTCTAGTAAGTGTCGATGTTGACCCCTCGTCACTTCTTCTTCGGGGTTAGGCTAGATACTTACTGGGTACGCGTTGATTTACGTACTCATGTTGCACTTCTGCACTAAATGTGCAGGATCTGACAGGTTCATTTAGTGATCATCTTGGCGCGTAGACGCATCTGTTGAGGAGACTTTATGTGAGCTGCAATTAGGCTATGCATCGCAGTCCACTGAGTCTTCATCGTGCTATTTATTTTATCCTGTCTTACTTACATTCTAGACAGATGTATTATTATTATTGTACTCTTTAGATAAATATTCATGCACTTGTGATGCCGGATTTTGGGGTTATACTAGTGGTGCTTAGGATTTCATACATTATTATCGCCTTTCAATTCTCTTTATAAATTACAAATGTTGTACATTCCCGTGACTTGGAAGTTTAAATCCCCTTTCCTTATTAAAATTTGTGATTTCAAAAGTACTAGAATGAGCAATTCAATTGGTAAACCACCGTTGGCTTGTCTGGCGGCAATGTTAGGCGCCATCACGATCTATAGTGATTTTTGGGTCATGACAGAGGTATTCCTCCGGAATAATATAAATGTCTAATAACAGCTAAAGCTTTAAAAAGAACATCAAATACGGGAAAGAATTAAGGCTTGCCAACTGAGTCTACTGAATCTGTCCCGAGCTATAGCCAAGTGCTTCATCACCTACGAGGCACTTTTCGTCATTATGTAACAACGAATTTAATGATACGATACGATATAATTTATATAACAATCAAAACAAACGTAGTATTTAAAATAACAAAGATACAATACAATAGCTAACAACCATCCAAACAATCTGTAATGGGTACCTAGAAATTCTCGTTGATAAGTATCCCCTTAGCGGAAGACAAGACTAGCATAAGCTATATAAATATAATGAAATGCAGCAATTGGAGAAGGCAATTCACATAGGAGTAATAAATACTGAATAATCTGTAAGTTGAAACTGATTTTGAAAACTGAATTAAAATTTAATACTCCCTTTGTCCCAACTTATATGACACTTTTCGCTTTGGAAGATTCAAACCTGTTAATGTTAACCATGATTTTGGACAAAGAATTTTTTGATTTTTCGAAATAAAATTTACATATTTGAAAACTACGTAAAATTAAGTACTATAATAACATGTTTGGTCAAGCTTCTCCCTACCAAAAGTGCTTTTTTTTTTCTCAACTTGAGGTGTTTGGCCAAGTTTTTTTGGGGGGGAAACTGTTTTTGAGAAGAAGTAGAAGCAGTTTTAGAGAAGTAGAGAAAAAGTAGCTAGCTTCTTCCCAGAAGCAGAAGCAGAAGCAGTTTTGACTTTTCTTCTTACCAAAAATAACCGTAGCAAAAGATGGTATATATCAAAATGACTTTACTTATTTTAAACCTAATACTTAGAATTAGAGATTATATTATTGAACTCTCCTAATGTACAAATATTTCTTTTTATTTTTAGGATAGCTTTCTAATATATGGTGACTTTTGAGATGAATATTTTTATATTTGTTAAATAATTTTTTGATATATTTAAATCATCTTGAAAGAATTGAAGCACTTTTAAATTTTATTTTCATGTTTTACTTAAATAAAATGAAAAACTTAATTGTTATCTTTAATAAATAAATATTTGAGATTATTTATTTATTCATATGATATTAACTATTAAGTAAATCTCTTCATATCCTTATTCGTAATTTGATACTTACGAATTAAGTAAAGCACTTTTTGAAAAGTTTGATCAAACACAAATTATTGTTAAAAAGTGATTTTCAGATTGATTAGCCAAACACAAACTGTTATCTCCAAGTACTTTCTCGAAAAGCACTTCTCAAAAAAGCAGATTTTTCCGCCTTAGCCAAACAAGCTATAAGTCACAATAATTAATAATTTAAAATATTTAAAAGGCATGTAAAAAAATTACGATCAACGTATAATCCGTTGACTCTCGGAATCCGAACACCTTCACATAAATTGGTACAGAGGGAGTAACTGAAAGTTGAAGTTAAAAACTGAATATGTATCTGAGAACTGAAGCTAACTGAAAGATGAGCCATTTTTAAAGAACAAACTTTTCCTTTGATCAAAATCTAAATATTGAATTCAGATGATCTATTTACCAGTTTTTCTGTAAGGATTTAACGTTAAAATTTAGAGCAAGATGAGATTCTTTCAAATTTACTCCTTGCATAATCCTACAGGTATTAATTGCAAGACCTGTGTTTTGGATAGATGAATCACCCATAAGACAGAAAGAGGAACACAGTTTCGAGTTAATAGGGAAACATCGCTGAGTGCACTACAGAATTTTTTTGAACCTAGCTAGAGTTCACGATTTACAAAGAATCTTAACACACAATCTGCACTAAGCAAGTTTTACCCAATCGCCTTCACCTAGATTAGAGGTGTGGATGGTTGCCTCTGTATTTTACCTTTTAGTTTATGCTATACCATTTTTTTGGTTAATATTGAATATAACCAGCGTATAAAGTTTTCTGAACTATCAATATTATCTCGGTTACTTTTCCAATATCGGTTCTATCCGGTTTAAAATTCTTGGAACGTTATACTTGTAAGAACCCACATAAAGTCGGAATCATAATAGAGTGCTTCACTTATTATAGCATAGAGCAAAAATAATACAACTACAAAAGTATTGGACTCATTTAATTTTCTTTTGATTTCGTATGAAGTGAATGATAGCAACATAAATACAGCAGCAGAAAACCATCTCTTGCTAGTTTAGTTAACAAGGATTCGCCTCCCATCGCCTCATTTCTCTTTTGTAAAACCTATATTTTACCTATCCCATAAGTATAGCACCAAAAGCAAACAAATAATAGGAAAAGCAATCTAGGCTCTGATGAGCACAACCCATGAGAGGGAAGAGAGAGAATCATATATAAGACTGACTACTCATATTTACAGAAGAAAACACACTATAGATCAAACGTCAAGGAAATATGGTCAAGATGAAAAAACATGTGATTGGTGATGGAAGGTGGCAACGAAAATTCAGTCATAGTAGAGATCAAAAGACAGAAAACGACTGCGAGAAATTTTATTAACTTCTACTGTTCTACTATTAGTTTAAGCCATAGCTTAAGTTATAGGTTTAGGTTTTTACTTGTGGCCTCTTTTTTCTTCCTCCGGTTGGGGTTATGGTTGAATCTGATCAGCTTATATAAAAAATCATCAGTTTTCTAGACTGGCTTCCTCCCAGATTCGTCGACATTATATTCATCATCGTCATCCTCTTCCTCTTCTTCCTCACTTTCATATATGTTGCTCCCGAACTTGCTTAGCTCAGTCTTAGCATCATCTTCGCCCAAAAAGTCCAACCCAAATTTGATGTCACGATGCTTAACCAAAAGCCATCGAAGTAGGCGGTCTTCTTTGTTCAGGTAATGCAGCTCTTTGTTAAAACTGGGTGGTGTCATCAGTGTCATTTGCATCAGTTTACCCTAAAAACGTGCAACATTTTTAAATGTAGTAATAATAATCATAATACTGAGAACAGAAGCTTGACCTAAAACTATTGATTCCTTTGTGAAGATACAGAACAGAAAGGCCAATCCCAGATCCCGAAGTGCATTACGGAAAGAAATTACAGAAGCATGGTCGTCGTCACAGACCTAAAATGTATTTATCATATCATGTACCTGAATGTGGAAAGCAGCAGAAACATGAGGATGGGGCTAAACAGCTCTATCTCTGCTGCTAGATGGACCAACTGGTAAAAACGCCAGACATAATGAATGAACAAAAATTAGAACTTTTGCCAGAATAATTTCATATTTGGGGACCTCTATAGTTAAAAGTTGTTTTTTTCTTTTTGATAACTGTGGTGTACGGGCCATGTTTCGTACAACTCGATTATTCAACCAGCTATCTGGTATCTACCACCAACACATGTACCTGGTAACTTTGCCAATCAAAGTTTGGCTGATGAGAAGAAATCACCTACCGTTTTTTGTCACTGTTGCTTCTATGGTTAAATGTTTGTGCACTGCATTTCACCTTTCATGATTTTCTGATAAATCATTTACTAATCGGGAAAGAAGGCAAATGTGAATAATAGAGACAGACCTGATAGAATCTTCCATCTAGTTTCTTAATGCCATAACCCAGATTAACAGTACCAAATGACTTTAAATCTGTAAGCACACCATTTTTTCTATAAACATGCCTCCCAACCTTTGCAACAAGGTCCATCAGAGCCGCCTCCTTTACATGTGGTTTCAGTAAAAGCATACAATCATAAAGTGGCATAGTCTCCTCGCGGTTCAACCAACTTCCTGAATCACAAAATGAATTGCATTAAAGCTTGGAGACTCCAAAACTAAGACAAGATGTGCATCTGTAACAAGATGATTAAAGCAAACTCAACCAAGAGATCCATTGAAGTAAAACAGAGTACGGAACTAACATGTTATCAAGTTTCTTAGTAGCACAAGTGAAGAAGAAAATGTATGAACCATGAAATCCAGATTCTTAAATATTTGGAGCATATGGAAAAGGATTTTGCTAATAAATGTGAATGCCAGTGTTGTCAAACAAAGGCGCACTTACGCCCGCAAGCGAGGCACAAAACAAGTGAGTGTTCTGCCTCGCTTAGTGGGTGCTTCAATGTCGTCATCAAGGCTCTAAGGCATACTTTTCCTTGCCAATGAGCATAGTCCTAAAGAGGCAACACTAAAAAATTGATATTTCATCTTATCGTACTTTTTTCAATTTCTTTGTCCATATATTTGTTATACAAGCTGATAATTCTTAGTCTTGGACTAATAATAAAAAGGGCAGCCCGGTGCACTAAGCTCCCGCTATGTGCGGGGTCCGGGGAAGGGCCGGACCACAAGGGTCTATCATACGCAGCCTTACCCTGCATTTTTACAAGAGGCTGTTTCCACGGCTCGAACCCGTGACCTCCTGGTCACATGGCAACAACTTTACCAACTACGCTAAGGCTCCCCTTAAGTCTTGGACTACAAATACATAATTTTATTTTTACTACATTTGTGTCTGTCTTGATTAAAGCCCACACTTTATTCGCGCTTTGTGCTTAAAGCCCCAATGGATCTTAGAGCCTTTTTCGCGCTTTCTGCCTTTGATAGCATTGGTAAATGCACAAGATAGAGGATCATTCTTTTTTCTGATAAGCAACACAAAGGGAATTCTTAGTGTGACCATTTGAATAATCCATGAGACACACACACCTGAGACAAGAAGAGTAAAACAGCTACATAAGAGGGAAAGACGAACAACACATGAAGAAGCAGAATACTAACTTCCAGTCAGGACCTATGAACCATTCTCTGGCCTCTTTATTTAGTTAGTGAAACATTTAACTCTAGCCCCGCAGGAAACAGCAAAGTAACACAATAACCTCTGGAGACCACCGGGGAGGGATATACATATATACATACACACACTGAACAGAGTAAAATCCCTCCCCTCTCCCCCCTCCACCCACCCCAAAAAGAGAAGGAAAACTGGACTAAGTTTCCACGTCAATGTCAAGTTCAAAAGGTGAGAGAATATAAGTATTTTCCTGCCTTGACGCTTTCTGAAGTCTGAATTTCTGTATTTGCAATCTTTCAACTGATGTTAATGTTCAACAAAGGTCATAAGATCTCTCGTTCACCATATTTCGGTCTCCTAGCTATTAAACTATGCCCAAACTACAAAACTTCCCTCCCAAAAATGTACAAAGTTTTGTGGTTTACATGAATTACAAGGATGAGTTGATGACACAAATATAGAGGAAAGCTCAAACACCATATCTTTCTTTTACAGCCTTTGTTTTCGTTTAATTAACTTTTCTCCTTTTTCCCCCCTTCTTCAAAGAATTATCTTCAATAGAAAAGGAAACCATCTTCATCTACGCCAGCACAATATGAATCTCCTCTGTAGAACAATTTTTTCAATGTACAGAATTTTTGCATAGAGATGTACAAGCGAACAAGTCAAACTATTGTTGCCGTCTCTCTAAAAAGGAGCAAATACATCAAAAAAAAGAAAGCTAATAGATTCAACATCTACAGACGAAGGGAGGGGTAAAAAGCACGCCAGCGAATAGCAGAAACATACCGTTCGATTGCCGGAAATGTGAGGATTTCGCTGTAGAGATGGGGAGGCCCGAGTAAGAATTGAGGGTTTTGCGGCTGAACGTGGTTAGGATTTTAGAAGAATAATTTGTAGAAAGAATGTGGGCTGGAACAAGGACCCAAATTAGGTGAATATCAACAGAATAAGTCAACCAATTTCTAATTCTAAATGAGTAATTTTAACTTTAAAAATTGTGATTTTGGTCTTTGAGTTAGTTGTGTTATTCTTGGTTTGTTGAGTTTAATGACTAAGCGGGAGTTAACCTTTTAAATTAAATCGGCCCAACGAGGCGTGAGTCATGAGATATGGAGCTTAAGCCCTATAAATCTTTGAATCTTTTAGTTTATAAATTAATAAAATAGCATTGCACTAATATTACTATAACATCAAAATTAACTATAACGTCTTATCTTTTGAACAAGTAAAAAAAATACAATTTCTTAAATAATGTTATCACTACACAGTTTATCTCTCTAAAAGTTAATAATCAATAAACTTCATCAGTACTGTAATTTAGAATATCACTTCTTATCTCTAAAAGTCTAATAATTTTGCGTGACATAGAACTAAGATATGAAGATATATAGCATATGAAGATATAATCTTGACTATCTATTTTAAGAAGAAATATTCAAATGATATCCATCATCGCAATGTTCTCGATTAGTAAATATGTAGTACCATGATTCATTATTTTGAGTTGCTCTCAATTTTCATATTTCTATAGATGAATATAAATTTAATTATTCATTTGTTAAAGAAATTTGAGTGTCAATAGTGTTAATTAGGAATTTAACATCATGATTTGTATTAGGAACTATTAGACGAGCCCCGAGTGCTAAATGTTTTGCATGTTGGGGCGCACAGTCAAACATTTGAGACGTAAGCCTCACAAAACTAAGCCGGCTCAAGGAGTTTTGATAGTGCCTCGCTTCGGAGCGACCACCTAGGCAAGTCCCACAAAAGCTTTTCTACACTAAAGGGTATTCTTTGTTTTATCTATTTTATTGAAGTCAGACCCAAAGTAGTACAAGTTCACCACTACAACAACAACAACAAGACTCGGTAAAATCTCACAAAATGGAGTCTGGGAAGGATAGTGTGTACGTAGACCTTATCCCTGCTCTAATAGGGCAGAAATGCCGTTTCCGATAGACCCTCGGTCCAAAATAGTACAAGTTCACCACTATGGCATACTATTGTTTCCTCGTGACGAATTTCGAAAAAAGAAAAGGCAACATATGAACAGCTTGAAGGAAAGCATGTCGAATAATTGAGAAAGGCTTTTTTGTGTCTCAATATTATCATGCTAAGAAAATCAGTCCTTTATTTTTGATGTCAAGAAAAGAACTACGTACTAGTGTTTTCAACTTTATTAAAAAGAGTGATATATGCAAAATGGAAAATATGGTCAAAAGTTCGAAGTATACTTGTTGTTTCTTTCTACAAATGGCTTCTTGTCTTGGATGAATATTCATACTATGTTTTCTCTGCTAACTCCTTAAAAAGATTTTAAGAATTACTTGGCAAAGAAACTTTCCTGTCAGAAAACAACCCGGTCTTTTTCGTCCTTTACCTTCAAAAGAGATTTGGGATGGTTCTAATTTTTAGGTTTAAAGAACTGTTTTACTGCAAAATTCACCCAATTTTTCTTTATAAGCTTGTTATTGGATGTTATTTTGGGTGATTTAAAATTTAAATATTGTTAGAACCTGTGTTCGAAACCAGAAAAGCATAAGAAAAAGACACATTAGTTCAATAGACAAATCGTAAAATAATTTCGAGCCCACAAGTTGCTTGTGTGTCCTTAAGGAATTTAATCCCCTCATTGTTGCCCAAGGTTATGGATTACTTCCTCCCAGGATAGAACGGAAAAAACTATTCCGTAATACTGGCAATCAAAATTACAGAACTTCGGCGAACTCAACAACGGAGTAAATTACACTTGACACTTTATTTATTTGAAAAAATAATGCAACAATGTAGAAAAGAGGAGAGAAGTTTTCAGATTTTCCATGTGTAAAATTGAGGCCAAGCCTCTAAATTTATAGACAAAGGAAGGGTGATATGGAGAGGTGCAATTCAAAAGGTGCCTCTTCCATTTCTCATTCACACCCCTTTAAAGAAAAATATAATAATCCCCCACATGAATGGGGAATGGACATATGTGTAAAAACATGCATGAAAATACTGTGTGATTCGCAAGTAAGGATTAATCGCATCTGGATAAGTAGGTTTCCTTTTGAACTTTTCATAGTGAACTTATGTCGGATATACTCGATCAATCGGTAGATTTGATATCTTTGAACCGTCGAGCTTTGGTGTATACCTAGACAACCATAAGTCACACAATCAATCCTTAACCGTCTTTGGTTCCCACGGTTGTGTTCGTTTCAGCCATGAACACCACCTGGTTTCATGAGTGCTTAGAGAATGGGTCTTTACTTTCATTTCCCTTAAAGCGGCTTATATTTCACACTCACATAGGTGATTTCTAAACGTGTAATCTTATAGACACACTATCCGGTCATATCCTGTCAGACTTAGCAAATCATTAAAAAGCTTTAAGCTTTATTGACTCGTCAAAAAGCCTTAATGCTTTACCTTGATTTCTGAATATTGTCTTCATCACGAGAATGGGTTGAGTTATTTGACAATGTTACGTTGAACCGTCATTAATAACTTTGTTTGATCTCTTTGAATCTAGCTCTTGGGATCTCCAGTCTGCTAGGTAGAGTTACCACCATGATGACTTGTCCTAGGCCTTAGCCCCATTCCCTTCGATGATCTTTCAACTGCTTCTCTAGATAGGTCTTTTGTAAGTGGATCCGACACGTTATCTCTTGACTTTATGTAGTCAATCGTGATAACACCACTAGAAAGTAGTTGTCTAATGGTATTGTGTCTCTGTCAAATGTGACAAGATTTTCCTTTATACATAACGCTCCATGCCCTATTTGTTGCCGCTTGACTATCACAATGCATACATATAGGTGCCAAAGGTTTGTTCCAAGAAATTCCGGAGCCATTCAACTTCTTCAGCGGCCTTGTCTAAGGCTATAAACTCAGCCTCTACTGTAGAGCGGTCAATGCACATTTGTTTGGACGATTTCCAAGATATTGCTCCTCCACCTACTGTTTAGAATCGGTTAAACCGGTGATCTATTTGCATCACTATACCCCTCTATTATCGGGGGATACTTATTGTAGTGCAAAGCATAATTTGGAGTATATTTCAAATACTTCAAAACTCGTTTCATTGTTATGAAAGTTCAATGCAAACTTCCTTATGTTGTAGACTAATACGTCTTGACTTTCGATTGCATATTAGATTATTGACTACATTTAATGTAGTAATAGTATATTATAATAACAGCTGGAATGATTGGCAAGAGTTGTGGCCTCAACCTTTTAATATATAACACTTTTTCCAATCACTCCGTCATTTTCAAGTATTTGTATGTTATTTATTCATACACCTATATGATATGCAAATTATAGCACTTTCATTCATCAAACTAATCCAACTTGCAATGCTTCTCCGATTTTTTGAATTTGAACACAGTATCACCAACAAGCTTAAGGCATTTATCTACTATGTTCTGTGTTTGTCTTAACATTTGTGTGTTGGAGACTAAACGAGAAAGAGACATTGAAGTGTTGGAATTTGTTCAGCTATCACCATTGGTACGTGATCAAAAGACACAAAAGAACTGAAACTCTCTGCATCAAAGAAAATAAGGGCTAATTATATTGAAGTCTTTTGTCAATTCCTTGACACATTGATGTCAATCCCTTGTCACCATTCTATAGTGTATGTAACTGATGCCAAAGAATTATTGTCAGTTGGTTGCTTTGTGAAGCCGTTATACCATAATATTTTTTCTCGTTAATGGAGACGAAAGTGGCAAAATATTTTTGTTGGTTGTGTTGGCAGCGATTTTTAAATGGACTCTAATCTAACATTCCAAGTAACCATGAATGTGTGTCAGAATGTGAAAATCATAATCATGATTTAACATTTCACTGATAGCAAACCGAGAAAACGAGGATATGAAGAAAAAGGAATTGCAGAAGCAAAATAAAAGCACTATTCTTAACAGAGTGGGTTTTGATTATTGAACAATGAATTCATGAGTACGAACAATATTCAGATTGATCACTATGAGAAGAAAATACAGGGTCTTGACCGGAGGAAACTACGTCATGCGCATCCTTCGGCTCGTCTGAGTGGATTTCTTCCTTGACACAATAATTGCGAAGGCAGACTCAAATAGGAAGACGTATCCAACTTTGACAAAGAAAATTGGTATTGGGAAAAATTGAGTTTACATATTAAAGTAATTGGAAGATGACGTGTCATGACACGTAGACTGGTCAAAGAATTATAATTGGCAAAGAGGCACGAGTTGCAACAGATATGAGTAGAGGCACATGAAGAGACACGAGCAGTTATTCAGAAGACTCAACGCTCGTACTTATTTAATCCAAAAATCAAGGAGAATGAATCTGACAGTACAAGAGAGTATAGATACAGTATTTAATAAGCATTAAATACTAAAAACGTTAGGAAATCTGTATTGAATTCCAATGATTATGTAACGTAGCATTTAATGCATTTAATTGTCTATAATGACCTTATTATGACAAAGGCATAACGTATAACTTGGAGATAGCTATAAAAGGAAGAGAATGGATCATTTGTAAGGACACGAAATACTATCTGAATATATTGGTTTATTTTGTTTTCTTCTGATTATCTTATTGTTGGCAAAATCACTTTCCTTTATTCATTCTTTGATTATCAGTAACCCGAGTTCTTCTAAATTAAGGTTTTAACCGAAATTCCACTTTTGGTTAAACAAATTGGTTCTGTTACCGGGAATCTGATAATCTATTCTTTCTTTGCCTAACCATTTTTGTTGCATCAACTATGTCGAACATCAATGACAACACCCAAGGAAATCAAGGAAACCAACAACTCCAGGGGAATCCACAGGATGACCACATCCCGATCCCTTCTCCACAAAGCTCCCCTCGACGATCTCGAGAGGGCACTCCTAATGGATCTCATGCATATGGAAATGCTCAATTTGAAAATGTTGAAGCTATTGATGAAGCTTTACAAAAGCTAATCGCTCAACAAGTCAACAAAGCTCTTGAGGCTTTTGTTAATCAATTACCTGCCGCACCACCCACACCTACTCCAAATAACAACACTTTGGAAAACTCTCGTTCTGGGCTTGCTAATTCAGGCAGTAGTGGAACCCCCACTGAATCTCGAGAAGGAGAACCAGGTAACTTAATTAATTCTGATTTACAAAATTTAGTACTAACATTGCATAAACAGCTCAAGGAGCAAAGTGACCGCATAGAGCAAATACCCGGGGTGCCTCCCGTAATCAAAGGGATAGATATGGATAAATATTCGCAACAACCCTGGAAGCCAAGTGTTGCTCCCCTCCCAATTCCAAAGAAATTCAAAATGCCTGATATTCCAAAATACGATGGAACAACTGATCCACAAGACCACGTAACTGCATTCACAACAGGCGTAAAAGGCAACGACTTGACCAAACAGGAGATCGAATCAGTATTGGTCAAAAAAATCGGTGAAACACTCACTAAGGGTTCATTAACATGGTATTCTCTTTTACCCAAAAATTCTATAAATTCTTTTGCTGAGCTTGCACATTCTTTCATCAAAGCACACTCGGGAGCTCAAAAAGTCGAAAAAAGAATGGAAGATATTTTCAAAATCAAGCAAGGGGACTCAGAATTACTTAGAGAGTTCGTGGACAAATTCCAACGTGAAAGAATGACATTACCGCGTGTACCTGACAATTGGGCAGCTATAGCCTTTACAAGTAATTTGAATGGAAAAAGCTCAGAAGCTACGAGACGACTCAAGGAAAGTCTTCTTGAATTCATAGCTACAACATGGAATGATATTTACAACAGGTATAGCACGAAGCTGAGGATAGAGGAAGATATTATCTCACGGTCTCAAAAAGAAGAAAACATAAGTTCGAGACGGGCAGAAATCGAAAAAAGTTCCGGTAAAAACAGGTATGAACCATACATGGGACCAGCGGGAAAAGACTCACGGTCAAAACATGACAATCAAAGGTACGATCATAGATCGAGGAATAGAGAGTCGGGCTCGTCATCAAGATTTGAGAATGATTGAAACACGCGTGAGCCACGAGATGATGATAGAAACTTGAAGGCGAGGTTTGGCAGTTATAATTTCAATGTGAGCACTTCCGAACTCGTAGCTGTTTTGAGAAGCATGGGTGACAAGGTTCGATGGCCAAAAGAGATGAGATCGAATCAAAACAGGCGCAATCCTGATCATTGGTGTGAATTTCACAATGATCACGGGCATAAAACGGTAGACTGTAGGTTTTTACAAAGTGAAGTTGATCATTTATTAAAACAGGGTTATCTCATCGAGTTATTCAGTGAGAAAGGTAAGCAAGCATACATAAAGAATATGCAGGAGCCCCCTAAACCACCTTCTCCCAAAAGGACCATCAACATTATAAGTGGAGGTGAAGATATCAATGGTGTGACGTACACGGCAGCCAATACAATTTCCAAAGTCACAATTACCCAAGGGAAACGAGTGTGACATGTCTTAGAGGAAGAAAGCATTACGTTTGATGATGCAGATGCGGATGGCGTATTATCTCCTCATAACGATCCACTGGTAATATCTCTACTTGTACATGATACTAATGTAAAACGAGTTTTGATTGATCCAGGTAGTTCCGTGAACATTATTCTGTTAAGAGTATTACGTGAGATGCAAGCTGAAGATAAATTAATACCAAAGGCGCATACTCTATCTAGATTCGACAATTCCAGTGTCGTAACAAAAGGAGAGGTAATACTTACTACATTCGCAGAAGGAGTTGTCAAAGATACAAAGTTTTAGGTAGTAGATATGGAGATGGCTTACAATATGATCCTTGGGAGACCATGGATCTACGAGATGGATGTCGTTTCGTCAACCTTGCATCAAGTTATTAAGTTTCCATCACCATTGGGAATATGTCAAATCCGTGGGGACCAACATATATCCAGGAACATCAACTCTGTAGCAGAGACAAGTACGAGAAACGAAGAAAAATAGCAATCACAGAATCCAGTTGAGGGTACCACAACACAAACCTCAACTAAACAAGGGCGAACAGATATGGACTCAAGGCCATATACCATTCAAGAACCAGAGGAAAACGAAAATATCAAGACAACAATTGAAGAACTGAAGGCTGTGGTGTTATTTGCACAATGGCCTGATAGAAAGGTCTACGCAGGGGCCAATCTAATCCAGGACATGAAAGGTAAGTTGATTGAATTTTTGAAAACTAACGTGGATTGTTTTGCTTGGTCCCACTCTGATATGACAGGAATACCACCGGAGGTAATGACTCACAAATTAAATGAAGACCTATCATATCCACCGGTCAAACAAAAGAAGAGAAAGCAAGGAACTTTCAAAAATTAGGTGATTCAAGATGAGGTTCAAAAAATACTAAAGATTGGGTCTATTCGTGAGGTAAGGTATCCTAATTGGTTAGCCAATACTATTGTGGTACCGAAAAAGAATGGTAAGTGGCGAGTTTGTGTAGATTACACAGACCTTAACAAAGCATGTCCTAAAGATTCTTTTCCACTACCACATATAGATCAACTAATTGATGCTACTGCAGGACATGAATTATTAAGTTTTTTAGATGCGTATTCAGGATACAATCAGATCAAAATGGATCCGATAGATGAAGAAAAAACTTCCTTCATAACTGATAGGGGGACTTACTGTTATAAATTAATGCCTTTTGGTCTCAAAACTACTAGCGCAACATATCAAAGACTAGTGACTAAAATGTTTCAAGAACATTTGGGGAAAACTATGGAAGTCTATATAGACGACATGCTCGTCAAAAGCCAACATTCAGGGAACCATATATCACACTTATCTTATGTATTTCAGATTTTGCAAAATTTTAATATGAAATTAAATCCTGAGAAGTATGCATTCGGTGTTGCATCAGGTAAGTTTTTAGGTTTTCTTGTCTCTAACCGTGGTATTGAAGTGAATCTCACAAAGATTAAGGCCATTGAAGAAATCTCTGACATACTTACAAGTAAGAAAGAAGTGCAGAGGTTGACAGGAAGAATTGCAGCCTTGGGAAGATTCATTTCTAAATCATCAGAAAAAGTACTTTAAATTCTTTTCAGCTCTTAAAAGCTTTAAAAGCAAGATCATTTCGAATGGAATGAGGAATGTCAACAGACACTCAAAAATTTGAAGACATACTTATCAAATCCGCCACTGCTCACAAAATCAAAGGTTGGGGAAAGACTGCTCATCTATCCTGCCGTCTCAGAAGTAGCGGTAAGTGATGTTTTAGTCCGAGAGAACAAAGGTAAACAATATCCGATCTATTATGTCAGCAAATCTTTATTAGATACGGAGACGTGGTATCCTCAATTAGAAAAGCTTGCACTTGTATTAATCATGACATCTAGAAAATTAAGGCCTGATTTTCAATGTCATCATATTGCTGTAGTAACTGCTTATCCATTATGCAATATATTACACAAGCATGAGTTGTCAGGTAGGTTAGCCAAGTGGGCTATAGAATTAAGCGAATATGACATCGCATACCAGCCTAGAACCGCGATAAAATCTCAAGTGTTAGCAGATTTTGTGGCTGATTTTAGCCAAGGAATGCAATTGGAAGCAGAAAAAGAATTGCAAGTGTTCAATGGCTCTAATCCGGGAATTTGGACCTTATTCGCTGATGGTTCCTCTAATGTGAAGGGTGCAGGCTTGGGAATTGTTTTGGTACCACCTATGGGTGAAACCATTCGACAAGCCATTAAATGTCATTCTATAACTAACAATGAGGCAGAGTATGAAGCTGTGATTGTAGGTTTAGAACTAGCACGAGAACTCGGCATTAATCAAATTGTGATCAAAAGCGATTCGCAGCTCGTAGTTAATCAAATGCTGGGGACTTATACGGCTAGGGAAGCACGAATGCAGCAGTACTTAGAGAAGGTACGGGATCTAATCAGGAAATTCTAAACCTGGAAAGTTATGCAACTATCAAGAGATGAAAATGTCGAGGCGGACGCCCTAGCCAATCTCGCATCTGCAGCATATGTGGCAAGCAATGAAAATGCTTCCGTAATTCATTTGTTTCATTCAGTGCTCGATCCAGACAAAAATGAGGTAAATTTTAATAACTTAACCTGGGATTGGATTAACGAGATTGTTGCTTTTCTGCAGTATGGAACCATCCCTGAAGACAAGAAAAAAGCTCACGCGCTTCGGAAAAAGGCTGCTCGATATTGTTTAAAGCAAGGCACTCTTTATCGAAAAATGTTCGGTGGACCCTTAGCAAGGTGCCTCGGGCCTTCACAGACGGAATATGTAATGAGAGAGATATACGAGGGGCATTGTGGAAATCATGCCGGAGGAAGATCACTAGTAAGAACCATGATTAGGGCAGGTTATTACTGGCCTAAAATGGAAGAAGAAGCGGAAAATTTTGTGGCTAAATGTGATAAGTGCCAAAGATACGGTAATAACATGCATAGACCTGCGGAGTTATTACATTCGGTCATTGCACCGTGGCCATTTATGAAATGGGAAATGGATATCGTGGGTCTACTACTACAAGTAAAAGGACAGGTAAAATTCTTGCTTGTACTTACTGACTATTTTACTAAATGGGTGGAAGCATGAGCATTCAAACAGGTGCGAGAAAAAGAAGTTAGAGATTTCATTTGGCGAAATATCATATGTCAATTCGGTGTGCTAAAGGAAATTGTGTGTGATAATGGCCCTCAATTTATAGGCACGCAAATCACAGAGTTTTTTCAAAGTTGGTAGATCAAAAGAATTACATCCACACCTTATAATTCGGTGGGTAATGGGCAAGCTGAGTCAACAAACAAAATCATTATCAACAATTTAAAGAAACGCTTAGAGGAGTCCAAAGGTAATTGGCTAGAAGTGTTATCTGGTATTTTATGGGCATACCGCACAACAACAAAAACAAGTACAGGAGAAACACCATTTTTATTGGTTTATGGAACTGAAGCTTTAGTTCCAGTTGAGATAGGAGAGCCAAGTACAAGATTTACACAAGCATTAGAAGAGTCTAATAACGAAGAAATGCGCATAAATCTTGATCTACTTGAAGGAAAAGGGAAAGCTGCACTGATAAGAATGGCAACACAAAAGCAGGTCATAGAACGATACTACAACCGAAAAGCACGTCTAGATTGTTCAAAATTGGGGACTTCGTGCTCAAAAAGGTTTTTCAATCTATGAAGGCAGCTAATGCAGGGAAATTAAGTCCAACATGGGAAGGACCCTATAAGATTCATGATATTGCAGGTAAAGGAGCATACGAGCTGGAAACAATGGATGGCAAGATACTACCTTCACATTGGAATGATGTTCACTTGAAGAGATACTATTTCTAAGAAATACCCACGGTTAGGTATCTGTATTTTCAAATTTAATTTTTGAATTGTTAAATTTTACTAACGATTTTAGATGATAAGCAAAAAGCTAGCTCGTACTAAATGATGAGTCACGACTTCCAAGGCACGTGGAATAAATTAAACTTTCCAGTCTAGGGTTACAATTATTTTGATAGAAATTCAAACGGCTAAGCAGTCTTCATCTATAATCGCACCTCCGAGTCCCGTATGTTTTTCTTTTTCAGGGAAAAGACCAAATGAGAGGAACAATCAAGTGCTCGAGGCTTCATACTTCAACGATCAAACACTTGGGGGACTATATAATATACACATGCATGTGTATAAAGAAGGCAAAGAAGATTGGGGAATAATCAAAGGTCAAGCCTGAAAAGTTCATTCAATGAATGAGTCAAGTACAAAGCAAAGTCACGAGCTAAGCCTAAAGAAAGACCTTACCATAGCTAGGGTAAAGGCAATGTACTGAAACGGGTTATAAATAAAAACCTTGTATTTATTTTTCTTTTTTAAATCTGTTATAAGAAAAACAGTTACGAGAAAGTTATAGATGTAATTCAAATACATGTAAAGTGTTATTCATAACTAGACAAAGTTCAAATAAAAACTTGTCAAAGTTATTTCAAGAAACATGTGTATTCCTATTTCTTTTATCGTATATTAACACCGTTATGAAGTTGAGACATCTTCTTCATTAAGTGTCGAATATAAAAGGGTCCTCTTTTATAAAATTCATGATTAATTTAAGTATTCATGAAGTTAACAGAAGCATTTTTTGAAGAGTAAAAATGCAAGTTATTCAGTAAGTCCTTATAAATAAAGGCAAGAATAAACAAAACAGAAGTACAAATAGTAACGAAAAACTTCTTAATATTAAAAAGCTTAGACTAAGTATGAGCTTAGTCATAAACTGAAAATTGTTTATAATATTGCCCCATAAAAGGTCTGGGGACTTAAGTTTCCAAAACAAACCCTCAAATGAGACCAAGGGTTTTAATCACAATTTTTCAAAAAGAAAAAAAGAGATACAAAGGAATTCAAAGAACTTAAACTTGTCACTGAGAGGATGGAGGAACTGAAGTAGGTACATCAATAGCAGTGGGTTCAACTTGGATTGAAGGAGTGGGGATACCAGTATCATCTTCGACATTGCGGAAGCTTCGACCACGGGAGAAGGAAAATCTTGGTTCAGCTGAGTCTTCTCAATAGTTTCATTGATCTTAGCTAACTCAGATTCCAAGTAAAATTCTCTTAGCTAGCTTCAACAAGGGTATCACGGCGAGAATTCAAAAACGCCCAACTCACTTCAATGGCAGACTTATCTTCAAGGATCTCATAATCTCTTTCCCAGTCAGCGATTTCGTTCTTTAGCTTTTCATTTTCTTCCAAGGCAAATTCATAAGAAGCTTGAAGAGAGGCGTGGGAATTTTCTAAGGAACAAACCCTATCAGAAGAAACCCGAAGATCTTCTTGGGCTTGAGTCAAATTTTGCACGAGTTCACTAGCATAGGCTTCTTTTGGGTCTAAGAGAGCCTTCAACTCTCTAATATCTTCACTTTCCTTGGAAAGCTGCTCGGAAAAAGAAGTTTCAAGATGAGTCTTTTCCTTGTCTGCTTGACTAGAATAAGCCTTTTCAACTTCCAATTCCGAAGTCAAAGCCCGCACCTGCTGCTCCAAGGTACTTTTACTTTCTTCTAAGTACTCCACGTCGATCTGAAGACTTTCATATTGTTCCTTCCAATTATATGCCTCCAATTGGTAATCACGCACTAACTACTCTGAGAGGGTAACCCTTTTCATCATCTCTGTGCCGATGAGATTGGCCTAAAAAGGGGGAAAGGGAAGGAAATGAGAATCCCAAAGATAGAAAAATGACAGAGTAAAAGTTAGAAAAAAGGAATACCTTTAAAGAAGCATGCACAATGTCATTCATCAAAGTCAAAGAACTATGACTCTCTAGCTTGGCCCTCTCAATAGGACCAATTAAAGGCTTTAGCCATACATCTGCTTGACCCGATTTCCTTAAAAGGTTGCCCTCAGTGGGGACTTCAATAATCACTTGCCTCATAGCACCACTCCTACTTGAGGAGCCAACCTCAGCACGGTGAGCAGGTGGGGGAGGAATTGACGAAGGAGGAATAGTAGAAGTAGTAAAAACAGCCTGGGGAGGAACGGAAGCAGCCGTAATCGGCAAAGTAGGAGTCACAGGTACGAGAGGATAAAAAGAAGCCAAGGGAGCTTCATCAGAAACGAGACCTAAACTTTCATTGCCAAATCCGCGTTCAAAAAGCTGCTCAACAGAATCATGAGCAGCAGCGGGAGCATCATCAACATTATCAGGGATCACTACCAAGGCTTCAACAGATTCGGTAATAGGAATAGAACGGCGGGGAGAGGGGGCACTTCTGCTTCATCGTCGGAAATAATGCGTCTACGAGCCTGTGGCCTTGTTACCAAGGAACCCCCGTCTTCCTCTTCTTCCCAATCTTGGTCATCAACGGCTTTTATTTTCGATGAAGAGCCCAGAATTATATCTTGAGCCCTTTCCAAAGAGATACGAGAAGCCGCAACCACCTCAGCAGTAACTCCTTGAAAAGCAAATCCTGATAGAAAGTAGGATTGAGATAAGTTCTGGAAAAAATAATATGTAAAATAAAATAAAAGCTCTTACCATGAGTTTTTACTTTCCAACCAAAATGTTGGGAAAGAATCTTCCAAGATCTACCATCCATTGGTGCAATACTCAACAACTTTCCTATCCAATCACGGAAATTGGGAACATCTTCCATAACTCCCATGGTTGCTAGAAAAGAAAAGTAAAATTAGAAAAATCAACAAATTTGAAGAAAAAGGTACGAGAAAATTAGAAGACCCACGTGCAAAATTCCACTTCTCAGGGAAGGGAACGTTCTCATCACCCACTAAACCAATAGTGGGGGCAGCAACAAACCTGGCATACCAGCTAGGGGTGGGCATTCGGTATTTCGGTTCGGTATTTAAGAATTTCGGTTTGGTATTTTGGTATTCGGTTTATCAATTATGTATACCAAATACCATACCAAAATATTTCGGTACGGTTCGGTATTTCTTATTTTGGTTCGGTACAGTTTCGGTTTAATAATCAATGAATAATCAATGCTAAATTGCTAACAGTGCACATGCACAATTGAAACTTTCACTGTGAAAGAATCTGTTCTTATATATAAGTACAATGCACATACAAAACTGAATAAGTGAAAAGCAAAAGCTGAACAATTCTTTACAATCTACACGCCAGTATATCAAAATTGAATCAAATTGAAAAGCGAAAGCTGAAAGAATCAAATTGAATCTGTACACAACTACACATTACACAACTATATTAAACAACTTAAACACAGTGCAATCAACTGGCCAACTGCACATTACACAACTTAACACTTAACGCAGTACACAATTGAATCTGTACACAACTACACATTACGCAACTTAACACTTAACACTTAAACACAGTGCAACAAAAACAGTCTTAACACTTAAACACAGTGCAACTGGCCAACTACAACAGTCTTAATAGTCTTAACACTTAAACATAGTGCAACAAAAACAGAGAGGGCATCCCTCAACAAATAGTCTTAATTCTTAAATACGAATTCCAGGAAGACGCGCAAGACAACGCTTAATATGCTTCCTTAAACCAATTGTTCCATTCCTCTTTGGATTAACATTATAGACTTGACCACAATGCTTGCACTCTACTTTGCGAACTTGTCCATTATCTTCTTTCACCTCAAAGTGTTCCCAAATATCGGAGCGTACTTTAGGAGACATGATTGCACTTGAACCTAAAAAAAATATAAATCATAAGTTAGAATATTATATTTTGATGATAATAAAACAAAATTGCAAAAGTATTAAGTATATCACCAAACAAATAGAGTATTAAACTTACCACTCAAGATGCAAGTTGCAACTATACATCAAACAATGCTAGTAGTGCTTCCATTATTTTCCATATCTAAAGATAATACGACCAAATATGTCATACAAATGAAAAAGCATGATATATTATTTTGAACTAAAATACGCACAAAATATTAAAGCTTACCAAGCTCGAGTTCCTCAAGATACTTCAAGTCTTCTTCAACACTAATAGGATTCTTCTCTTCTCTAAGCCAATCTTGAACACAAATAAGAGCTTGCACACATTTAGGAGTCAATGAACTCCTAAATGAATCAAGAATACGGCCACCAATGCTAAATACGCATTCCAACGCCACACTAGAAATTGGAATGGCCAACACATCACGAGCCAACTCCGAAAGAATAGGAAATCTAGGAGCATGTGTTTTCCACCAACTCAAGATATCAAATTCTTCACTAAAAGGCTCTTGTTCTTCACTAATGTATTTATCCAACTCCGATTTAGCACCCCCACTTCCATTGTCTTCCTTTCGTTTCTTCAAGCTAAGATTAGTCCTTATTTTTGATGCATTTATAACACTCCCACTAGATGTATTAGATGTGTTGTTTGATGAAGTAGAACTAGATGGAGATTAAGGACAAGATTTGGTTGAATATTTTTTTAGATACTCTCCAAACAAAGAATTCATATAAGCATACACCTCAACATTTATTTTCTTCCCTTTTTCCTCCCCAAAAAGTTCTTCAAGTGCTCCCTCAACATATTCAAATTTGTTACGTGGATCCAAGACGGAAGCAATAAAAATTATTTTATTCATCTTTTCAGGCTCACCCCAATACTTCTTGAACTTTTCTTGCATTTGTTGAGCCATTTTTCTCAAATTCTCATCCTCACTAGCTAAACACATTTTCAAATGACAATAAAGTTCAGATACATCCTCAAAATGAGAATTACAAGTGACATAACGTGAACCTGAAACTTTTTTAGTTAGCTCGTGAAATCTTGCAAGAAACTCTATCACATTCCTCACATTCACCCAATCATCAGATTCAAGAGGACCTACACTACTACCATCTTCACAAAGATGAGAACATTGATAAGCAGAAAATCCATCATCAAAAAGATGTAACTTGTCAAAGGCCTTTTCAAAGTGTTGTGCCGTATCCAACATCAAATAGGTGGAATTCCACCTAGTAGGAACATCCAAACACAATGTTTTGGTACATTCTACCTTTACATGTGCACAACACTATTTAAACTTTAAGGTCCCTGCAGGCGAAGATCTCACATACCTCACAATATTTCTAACACGTGTCACAGAAGCATCAAGTTCTTTCAATCCATCTTGCACAATTAGATTTAGTATATGAGTCATGCATCTCACATGAAGATGTTTACCACTCATCATATTAGTTTTCCACATATCTAACTGTTTAGACAATTCTTTGACTGTGACATCATTTGAAGAAACATTGTCCCCGGTAATAGTGAAAACCTTGTCTAATTTCCATTCAAGCAAACAATCCCTAATAGCTATAGCCATATCTTCACCCTTATGACTAGTGATAGGGCAAAAAATTAGTATTCTTTTATGCAACTTCCAATCCCTATCAATAAAGTGGGTTGTCAAACACATATAATTTATTCTTTGTAATGAAGTCCATGTGTCTGTTGTGAGGCAAATTTTTGGTTGTGCTTCTCTAAAAGAACTTCTTAGATTTTGCTTCAATTCACCGTAAACTTCATAACAATCCCTTGTTATTGTTCTACGAGAAGGAAGACGAAATAGTGGTTGAGTTTTTCTCATAAACTTCATAAAGCCTTCATTTTCTACAAAGCTAAATGGTAGTTCATCAATAACTATCATCTCAATTAAGGCCCTCCTAACCACTTTTTGATCAAATTTCCAAATTGATCCTTCATTATTTTGGCAAGATTGAAAATTTAGCAATGTTTGACTATTCAAATGATTTTTCAATCCTGTTGTTCCATTCTTAGATGAATTAGCAGCATAAGCTTGTTTACAATATCGACACCGTGCTTTTCCAACCCCATTAACCTCAAATTTATCAAAATGGTTCCAAACGTCAGACCTAGGTTGCATGGCTTTCCTTTCCTTAGAATTTTGAGTACCAATGGTGTTGGTGTTACTATCTACCTTAATAGGTAAACTTTCACTTGAACCAACATCACTTAGGTTACTTGTATCTGCCATCTATACAAAATTAAACAAATATAAACATAAATTAACAATCAACAAATTAACTACCTTGCTATCAGTAATGTTGAGAGAATGTAAATATGAGAGTGCACTTTTAGTTATTTCAAACTAGTTATGAGTAGCTTCAACTACCATGTTTCTGCTTCTCCCTAGTCCCTACAAGTGCTACCAAAGTTTCTAAAATAATGAACCCCAGAAAGTCTTGAACGTGCAAGTCAATTAGAGCTCATATTCTGACTATAAGGTACAGGAAAAACTAGGATTTCTCTTCAAAACACCAAGGAAGGAATGATCTTTATTCCTTCCATTTTCGCTAGCAACTTTCTTTAAAATATTTGAAACACAATTTCAGAACATACACACTCTCTATTTTTTTGGGTTTTTACTCTTTCGGCACGCTGATAAGAACTAGCATACTCAATGGAGTTACCAAGTATACCTTGCACTGATCAATAAGTTAGATTTTGTACTTCTTTTGACACATATAAAAAAGACATTAGTTTTAGAAAGAAAAATGAATAACAAAATAAGGGATCCTCTTCACGTCTAACTCATCTGCTAAAGCAAGTCAACAACAAAAAAAAAAGCAAGTAGAAGCATACCTTCGAAAATTGAAACTATCGCAAGTTCGCAATAGTAGTGTCTTCGTTTGCCCGGAATTTGTGAGAGTGAGGAGTGAGGAGTGAGGACTGAGGAATCGAATCGAGCTCGAAAATCGCCTAATGCCCTAATCGCCTACTCAGTCAACTATATCTGAGACTCTGAGTATCTGACTATCAGTACTGCTCGACCCCAGTCCCTAATGAATTAGCCCTAATCTTTAGAGTGGGCTGGGTCGATGGGCTGGGGCGCTGGGAAGTTCCAATTAAAATTATTAGAGTGGGCAGGGGCGATGGGCTGGGCTGGGCTGGGGCAGTGGAATGGGGCAATAAGAAAATGTATTTAAAAAACTCGGTATTTCGGTATACCAAAATTTAAAATTTCTAATACTGAGGACCGTACCGAAATACCGAAATTGCAATACCAAATTAGACCGAAATACCGAAAAAATCGAAATACCGAATTAATTCGGTTCGGTTCGGAATTAGGTTTTTCGGATTTTATGCCCACTCCTAATACCAGCCATGGTCTTTGTCATCTTCAGGGCTAACTAGAACTCTTTTGCTCCTGGCTACTAGTGTAAAAATACCATTGCGAAAGAGTCTAGGAGAATAAAGATGAATTAGATGTGGGGAAGCAAAAGGCACACTGGCTATGTTGGTCAAATGCCTCAAACAAGCAACAACCCTCCATATTATTGGGCCAATTTGACCTAAGCAAACATCAAAGAAACGACCGAACTCGAGAATAACAGGATCAATAGCAGGTTTGAATCCTAATGTGAAAGGGTATGTATAGACAAAGGAAAAACCAGTTAAGTAAGAGGTAATTCTTTGATTCGGATTGGGAATAATGATAGGAAAGTCATGACTCCAATGGCAGTCTCTACGAACTAAAGAAATTAAACCTTCAGTGATTTGAGTGGGATAGATATCAGCACGATCTAAGGAAGATACTTGATTTCTAAGAGATTCTTTGTCATTATAGAAAGATAGTTCCGCAGGAACTATCTCCTCTACTAGAGGTTCACGAAGACGTTCAGAAGATTCCTTACCTCTAGAAGAAGATCTGTGTGAAAGAGAACCTCTAGTTCTAGAAGAAGGGCCAGAACTAGGTGAGGGAAGAGAAGAACCACGCTAGGATGAAGATCCTAAATTACGAAGCCTACCTCTTCTTCTGCTCCTACTGGGGGCATTAGGTAAGTTATCAACTATGGGGACCCTTCTAGGGTTAGGGTTTGATGAAGACATAATAGTATGAGGAAGAAGCAAACAAAGATTCAAGAACTGAATATTTTGTGAACTTTATGTGATAAAGACAAAGAAGAAAACTATATTTATACTGTGAAGCAACCGTCAAAAGAAAAGGTGCAATGATGTAAAAGTCATAATGAGAACTAACGCTTCGTGGTTAGCGAAGCCGTGAAAAAGCCCTAAAAAGCGCTGCAAAGTTGCAGAACCAATAAAAGGGGTGCCACGCGTGAAGAGCATTAAATGGAAGTGACAAATGAAGCGTTGATTCTGCTATAGCATTAATGGTGACAAAAATTCTCGTTTTAATGAATTTCACTTCCCAAATATTCAATTGATGAATAAATTACAAGTGGGGGGACTATCTATATTGGGAAAAATTGAGTTTACATATTAAAGTAATTGGAAGATGACGTGTCATGACACGTAGACTGTTCAAAGAGTTATGATTGACAAAGAGGTACGAGTTGCAACAAATACGAGTAGAGACACATGAAGAGACACGAGCGGTTATTCAGAAGACTCAACGCTCGTACCTATTTAATTCAAAAATCAAGGAGAATGAATCTGACAGCACAAGAGAGTATAGATACAGTATTTAATAAGCATTAAATACTAAAAACGTTAGAGAATCTGTATTGAATCCCAATGATTATGTAACGTAGCATTTAATGCCTTTAATTATCTATAATGGCCTTATTATGACAAAGGCATAACGTATAACTTGGAGATAGCTATAAAAGGAAGAGAATGGATCATTTGTAAGGACACGAAATATTATCTGGATATATTGGTTTACTTTGTTTTCTTCTAATTATCTTATTGTTGGCAAAATCACTTTCCTTTATTCATTCTTTGATTATCAGTAACCCGAGTTCTTCTAAATTAAGGCTTTAACCGAAATTCCACTTTTGGTTAAACAATAGCAAAAATAGAGAAGTTATTGTTGCTATTTGTTGAAAGTTAATCTCATGTTGTTTAAGTGCAAGATGTTTACTGTCATTGTGGATGATATGAATTGTCGTGGAGCAAAAGCAAATAACAAATGGGTCCATAAAATCCAAATTCAACGTTGAAGAATTGCATTTATGGACTTAAAATAAAAGGAAAAAAAAAGGAAAACTGAAGTGATATCTTCACGAGATTAGACGAACTTTCATGAAGATGGTCAAGACAAAACACCCAAAGATGATTTCAGAAGAAAGTTGGCAATAAATTCCTTAAGCTTGTTAGAAATCCGTGTTCGAAACCAGAAAATCATAAGAAAAAGACACATTAGTTCTAACAAACAAATCGTAAAATAATTTCTAGCGCACAAGTTGCTTGTGTATCCTTAAGAAATTTAATCCCCTCATTGTTGCCCAAGGTTATGGATTACTTCCCCCCATGATAGAATGAAAAAAACTATTCTGTAATACTGACAATCAAAATTACAGAACTTCAATGAACTCAACAATAGAGCAAATCACACCTGACACTTTATTTATTTGGAAAACAATGCAACAATGCAGAAAAGAGGAGAGAAGTTTTCAGATTTTTCATGTGTAAAAATTAAGGCCAAGCCTCTAAATTTATAGACAAAGGAAGGATGATATGGAGAGGTGCAATCCAAAAGATGCCTCTTCCATTTCTCATTCACACCATTTAAAGAAAAACGTAACAAATATACCTTTTGAACAAGACACAATATTTTTTTTGTGAAAGGTTGTTACCAATTATTTAATAGATGCACGTAATCTTTGAGGAAAAAGTGTCATCCAATCTTACATATAGTATATCTAATCTTGAAAAGTGTAGAGAAGAAGTAAGGCATCGAGATTTTGATCAATGAAAGAAAGAAAGGGAAAGAGAAGAAAGGGAAAGAGCTGAGTTTCAGACAGGTATGTTAGGGATATCAGATTTATATATGTAGTGTATAGTTTGGTCTCTTAAAATGTTGAGACATGTGGAAGCTTCTTGGCCCTCAGCTGCTTTTAATCTCGATTGTCGATATGGCAAAAATGCGAACACATAGTAGAGGAATAAAATTAGTTATTTGGTTATAGGAGTAGGGAATAAAAACACGACTTATTCTTTTTAAACAATCTTAAATAAGGTTGTTGTGGGCCCTCGACTCTAATTCTCTTTAACAATCCAGCTGTGTGAGAAGTAAGATTTTTGTTGTAAGTCCAAGTACCCATGCGAATGGTCTAGAACTTGCCCCGAATGTGTTTCTAGGCGAAACTCTAAGTTTTACTTAGCTTGAGAAGTGATTGTAGGCTATCCTTGGCGCGCTTGAAAGTTTTCATGTCCCACCAATGTTGCTATCCCTAGTCAACTCATTTGAGCCTAAGACTTTTCTCATTTGATAACCATGTTACTTTACTCGTTTTATAGTGACCCTCTCTTGGCACCCGAGCTTTACTTAATACTCTTGAGAAATGATTGGCGAAAATATAAGTTTGAGGGGAGAGATGAGGAGTTTGAAAGTGGTATCAAGGCACCAAAAAAAAAAGAAATGAAGAAAAGGAAATGCAAAGAAAAATACAAAAAGAAAGTGAATAAAGTGAAGAGTTGAAGGGATTCAAAGAAAAGCAATGATGCAAATCATGGAGCAAACAAAGAAGGAGAAAATAAACATCATAACCAAGAAAGAGTGATGTTAAGTCTCTCTAGTTCCCATAAGGAAAAAGAAAATGAATCAAAGAGTCGGTAAAACATGAATACAAAAGAGAAAAAAATTGAGTGCTTAAGGAAAGATGAACCCATTCCATTCCATCATTCCCTACCTTAGTCCAAAAGCCTTCATTACATTCCAAAAAAATAACTACATGATTTCAAGCCGAGTGAATGTAACGACCCGGTCTGTCGTTTTATGAATTTTAGCCCTATTTCCCCCATCTATGCTTCGTTATGTGTTGTTCAGCTGTATTATGTGGTATTGGGTTGGTTGGTTCGGGGTTAGAGTGGTTTTGGAGAGAAACGTGACACTTAGTCTCTTTTGAGAAAACTTAAGTTGGAAAAGTCAACTGGATGTTGATTATATGTAGAAGGTCTTGGATGTGAATTCTGATGGTTCGGATAGCTCCGTTAGGTAATTTTGGGCTTAGGAGCGTGTTCGGAATGTAATTTGGAGGCCCGTGGTAGATTTAGGCTTGAATTGGCAAAATTGGAAATTTAGCGTTTTTTGGTCGGCAGTAAAAATCTTGATATCGAGGTCGGAATGAAATTCTAGAAATTAGAGTAGGTCCGTAGTATCATTTGTGACGTGTGTGAAAAATTTTAGGTCATTCGAAGGTGATTTGATAGGTTTCGGCGTTGGTTGTGGAATTTGGAAGTATTTAAGTTTTAAGGCTTGAATCCCAGGTTGATTTGGTGTTTGGTGTTGTTTTGAGTGATTCGAAGGCTCGACTAAGTTTGAATAATGTTATGGGATGTGTTGGCATGTTTGGTTGAGGTCCTAAGGGCCTCGGGTGAGTTTCGAGAGGTTAACGGACCATTTCTTAGTTTTGAGAGTTAGCAGATTTTGCTGGTTTTTCTGTTGCAGAAGGTTGTTCATCGCGTTCGCGAACGGTGTCTCGCATTTGCGAAGAGTGTTTTCTGAGATGGTAATTTTTTTTCTTCGTGTTCGCGAAGGAGAGGACGCGAACGCGAAGGGTAGGGTAATGTGTGCATCGCGAACACGTGAGTGGAGTCGCGTTAGCGAAGAGGAGCGAGGCAGTTAGGGACCCCAGGTCCTTGGTCTACGCGTTCGCGAGGTGAGGGTCGCGTTTGCAAAGGTATGAGCTGGTAAAGAATTACGTTCGCAAATCAGATGTCGTCTTCGCGAAGAGTAAAGCGGAGAGGCAGTCTGAGTTGGTCTACGCAAACACGACAGGACGGTCGCGTTCGCGAAGAAGGAAATGTCTGGACATAATGTTTAAGTTAAAAAACGAGGGTTTTAGTCCATAATTTCAAAATTCATTACAGAGCTCGGGAGAAGGCGATTTTGGAGGGGATTTTCAGAGGATTGATTGGGGTAAGTGTTCGTCACTCAAATTTGGTTAAATTCCATGATTATGTCTTGATTTTTATCATTTAATTTGGGAATTTGGGGTGAAAATTGGGGGGAAATGGAAGAAAGTTTGGAGAGTGGATTTTAGGGATCTGGAGGACCATTTGATGTCGAATTTTGGTGAATTTGATATGGGTAGACTTGCGAGTGAATGAGCTTTCTAGTTTTGTGATATTTATAGGATTTCGAGATGTGGGCCCGGTGCCGGGTTGAGCCATATTTGGGATTTTTGGTCTAATTTGACAATTTTTGTATGTGTTTCATTCCTTTAGCATATAGTGATAATATACTGATTTTGGTTAGATTTAGAGCATTTGGAGGTCAAATCGAGAGGCAAGGGCATCACGGGCTAGAATTTTGGCTTGGTTTGAGGTAAGTAACGCTTCCAAACTTGGATCTGAGGGTTCGAAACCCCAAACTATATGTTCTATGATTGCTATTGAGGTGACACAAGGTGTGCACCATGAGAATTACAGACTCGAT
This sequence comes from Nicotiana tabacum, assembly GCF_000715075.1. Classification (NCBI taxonomy): domain Eukaryota; kingdom Viridiplantae; phylum Streptophyta; class Magnoliopsida; order Solanales; family Solanaceae; genus Nicotiana; species Nicotiana tabacum. Next base: position 137,099,919 of record NC_134082.1, read on the forward strand.
CATTCCATGACACCGCTTAGTGACCCTTTCTTGCTGATATTTGTGTTGAGATCATGTGATCAAGTTAATGAGCTGTAAATCATGCTAATTATCATGTTTAGGCTTCACGTCGATACTGTTGAGACCCGAGAGGTCATTTCTTGTTGTCATATCATTAGCTTCATTGATATTTTGTACTCAGTCCTGTTCATGCATATTATATCATGTCTCAGTCTCGATTATTATTATTTTGCATATCATATCATTATTTCAGGCTAGTATCATGGCATTTTGAGCTTGTGTGTATGAGACTAGAGAGGGATGACTGAGTGAGGCCGAGAGCCTGATATTGAGTGATAGTATGGGATCGGGTTGCATGCCGCAGTGGAATATTGATATGCCTTTGTTAGCTTGTTATAGCGCTTAGGCTGAAAGGAGCCCCTCCGGAGTCTATACACCCCCAGTGAGCGAAGTTGATATTATTGAGGGATGGATCTTCCCTGGACATGGATCTTTTTCGATGTATTTATACCTGGAGATGGATATTCTCCATAGGGCTGGAATGGCCTTCCTCGGTACTAGATGACTGCGGTCAGTGATGTATATATATATTCCAGGATGGATCTTCCCTAGGCCGGATGGCCATATACAGTACCGAGTGGTTGAGGACTTGAGAGTGGAGGTACGTGGTACATTTTTCATGCCTTCTGTGCATTGGTACGTAGAGTTTTGCTGAGCTTTATACTCCACACTGTTCAAATTGTATTTATATACTGTTAAGTTGAATACTTGACTACAAACATGCCTACTTTACAGTACAGTTTAATTGTATTACCTGTTTAGGTTTTGATTCGTCACTACTTGTCAATCCATAGTTTGGGCTTGTTACTTATTGAGTTAGTGTACTCACGTTACTCCCTGCACCTTGTGTGCAGATCCAGATATCCTAGGACACAGTGGCGATTGTTGACTATTCCAGTCGCAAACTTCACGGAGATAGCGAGGTGCCTGCCTAGCGATCGCAGTTCCACTTTTCTCCTTTTCTATCTTCCTATAGTACATTGTTGTTATTTCCAGACTATTTTGGTCTTGTCTTGTTTTGGAACTATTGTAGCATTGCTCATAACTTAGTGACACCCGAGGTCGGGCTTGTATTTTTCCGCTTCGTTCGATTTTGACTTTATATCTTTTATCGAATTTCAGTTGAAAAATGGTTTTACTTAAGTTTTAAATGAAATGTGGATTATTTTGTAAATGTGTTGGCTGGCCTAGTTTCACGATAGGCTCCATCACGACCGGGTCAATTTTGGGGTCGTGACAAGTTGGTATCAGAACCTAGGTTACATAGGTCTCACGGGTCATGAGCAGGTTAGTAGAGTCTCGTGGATCGGTACGGAGACATCTGTACTTATCTTCGGGAGGCTGCAAAACCTTTAGGAAAAATTTAACATTCTTGAATTCTTGTCGTGCGAATCTGTTGATTCTGGTACTAAACTTCTGTTATTTTATTCTCTCACAAATGGTGAGGACACGTGCTACCGACCATGGTTCTCACAATTCACATCAGGGTCACTTATCTCTCAGTGTCCTTCCAACTCAGAGTTCGACTCATGCACCATCAGTTTAGGGCTCATCTATGCCTGGTTCTTCTAGTGGGTATCCCGGTGCTAAGGGCTTCCTTCAGTCCCCAACGCCATTTGCTGGGAGAGGTTGCTTTGAGTGTGGAGATTTGGGTCATATCAAGAGGTTCTCTCCCCATCTTACAGGAGGTTCATTCCATCAGAGGAGTCAGCCTTCGGCTTCAGCACTAGTTACTTCCCCACCCGTCCATCCAGTTAGGGGTCGCTCTAGAGGGGAGGTCGATCAGATGGCGGTCAGGCCCGTTTTAATGCACTCTCAGGCATAACATATGCAATTTCTTCAAATACTATGATTATTGGTATTATCTCTGTATGCCATAGAAATGCCTCTGTATTATTTGACTCCGGTTCCACTTTTTCATATGTGGCATCATAGTTTGCTCATTATTTGGATACGCCTCATGAATCTCTTGTTTTATCTGTTCGTGTATCTACTCTGGTGGGCGATACTATTGTTGTGGACCATGTATATCGGTCGTGTGTGGTGACTATTGGGGGTTTGGATACTCGAGTGGATCTCTTGTTGCTTAGTATGATTGATTTTGATATGATATTGGGCATGTATTGGTTATCTTTGTGTCATGCTATATTGGACTGTCATGCTAAGACAATGACATTGGCTATGCCGGGGGTTCCACGGATTGAGTGGCGAGGTTCGACGGATTTTGTTCCTAGTAGAGTGATTTCATTTTTGAAGGCCCAACGGATGGTTGAGAAGGGTTTATTTATTATTTGGCCTTTATGAGGGATGTTAGTGCAGAGACTCCTACCATTGATTCAGTTCCGGTAGTGAGGGACTTTCTGGATGTGTTTCCTGCAGACCTGCCGGGCATGCCACCGGATAGGGATATTGACTTTGGTATTGATTTGGTGTCGGGCAATTAGCCCGTTTCTATTCCATCGTATCATATGGCACCGGTAGAGTTGAAGGAGCAGCTTCAGAAACTCCTTGATAAGGGGTTTATTCGGCCTAGTGTGTCGCCTTGGACTGTGACCGTTCTATTTGTAAAGAAGAAGGATGGCACGATGAGGATGTGCATTGATTACAGGCTGTTGAACAAAGTCACGATCAAGAACAAGTATCATTTGCCTTGTATTGATGATTTATTTGACCAGCTTCAAGGGAGTGAGAGTGTTCTCCAAGATTGATCTCTGTTCAGGGCATTACCAGTTGAAGATCAGGGACTAAGACATTCTTAAGATAGCTTTCAGGACCCGATACGGTCATTATGAGTTCCTTGTGATGTCATTTGGGCTAACCAATGCCCCAGAAACATTCATGCATCTAATGAATAGCATGTTTTGGCCTTATCTTGACTCATTTGTGATTGTTTTCATTGATGATATTCTGGTGTACTCGCGTAGTCAGGAGGAGCACACCGAGCATTTGAGAGTTGTGTTACAGCGCTTGAGAGAGGAGAAGCTTTATGCAAAGTTCTCCAAGTGTGAGTTTTGGCTCAGTTCAGTGGCCTTCTTGGGCACGTAGTGTCCAGCGAGGTTATTCAGGTTGATCCGAAGAAGATAGAGGCGGTCTAGAGTTGGCCTAGACCGTCCTCAACTACAGAGATTCGCAACTTTCTTGGTTTGGTGGGTTATTACCGTCGGTTTGTTCAGGGATTTTCATTTATATCATCACCCTTGACCAAATTGACTCAAAAGGGTGCTCCTTTTAGGTGGTCGGATGAGTGTGAGGCGAACTTTCAGAAGCTCAAGGCTGCCTTGACTACAGCTCTAGTGTTAGTGTTGTCGTCAGCTTCAGGTCCATATATAGTATATTGTAATGCTTCTAGAGTTGGTATCGGGTGTGTGTTGATGCAGGAGGGTAGAGTGATGGCTTATGCTTCTCATCAGTTGAAGCCCCATGAGAAGAACTACCTTGTTCATGATTTGGAGTTGGCTGCCATTGTTCATGCATTGAAGATTTGGAGGAATTATCTCTATGGTGTGTCTTGTGAGGTGTTTACTTATCATCGTAGCCTCCAGCACTTGTTCAATCAGAAAGATCTCAATTTGAGGCAGCGGAGATGGTTGAAGCTACTAAAGGACTATGATATTACTATCGTGTACCATACAGGGAAGGCCAATGTAGTGATCGTTGCTTTGAGTAGGAAGGCGATGAGTATGGGCAGTCTTGCATTTATTCCTATTGGGGAGAAGCCTCTTGCAGTTGATGTTCAGGCTTTGGCCAATCAGTTTGTGAGGTTAGATATTTCAGAGCCCAGTCAGATCTTAGCTTGTGTGGTTTCTTGTCTTCCTTATTTGATCGTATCAGAGAGTGCTAGTATGATGATCCTCATTTGCTTGTCCTCAAGGACAGAGTTAAGCACGATGATGCTAGAGATGTGACTATTGGTGATGACGGAGTATTGAGGATGCAAGATCGGATATATGTGCCCAATGTGGATGGGCTTTGGGAGTTAATTCTGGAAGAGGCCCACAGCTCGCGGTGTTCCATCCAGCCGGGTACCGCGAAGATGTATCATGATTTGAGATAGAACTACTGGTGGAGGAGAATGAAGAAATACATAGTGGGATTTGTAGCTCAGTGCCTCAATTGTCAGCAGGTGAAGTATGAGCATCAGAGACCGGGTGGCTTGCTTCAGCAGATGGATATTCCAGAGTAGAAATGGGAGTGGATTATCATGGATTTCATAGTTGGACTCCCACGGACCTTGAGGAAGTTTGATGTTATTTGGGTGATTGTGGATCGGCTGACCAAGTCTGTGCAACTTCATTCTTGTGTGTACTACCTATTCTTTAAAGCGGTTAGCTGAGATTTATATCCGAGAGATTGTTCGCCTGCATGGTGTCCTAGTTTCCATCATTTCAGATAGAGGTACTCAGTTCACATTGCAGTTTTGGAGAGTTGTGCAGTGAGAGTTGGGTACTCGGGTTGAGTTGAGCACAACTTTTCACCCTCAGACGGACGGCCAGTCCGAGCATACTATTTAGATATTGGAGGATATGTTGTGCGCTTGTGTCATTGATTTTGGGGGCTCATGGGACCAATTTCTACCGCTCGTAGAGTTTGCTTACAACAACAGTTATCAGTCAAGTATTCAGATGGCTCCATATGAGGCTTTATATAGTAGATGGTGTAGATCTCCAGTTGGTTGGTTTGAGCCGGGAGAGGCTAGGCTTTTGGGTACAAACTTGGTACAGGATGCTTTGGACAAGGTGAAAGTGATTACGGAGCGGCTTCGTACGGCGCGATCAAGACAAAAGAGTTATGCTGACAGGAAGGTTCGAGATGTGTCTCATATGGTTAGGGAAAAGGTTCTACTGAAGGTTTCACCTATGAAGGGTGTTATGAGATTTGAGAAGAGGGGTAAATTTAGTCATCAGTTCATTGGGCCTTTTGAGGTGCTTCAGAGGATTGGGGAGGTGGCTTATGAGCTTGCTTTGCCACCTAGCTTGTCGGGTGTGCTCCCGGTATTTCATGTTTCTATGCTTCGAAAGTATATTGGCGACCCGTCTCGTGTTTTGGATTTTAGCAAGGTTCAGTTAGACGGTGATTTGACTTATGATGTGGAGCCCGTGGCTATTTTGGAGTGGCAGGTCCGAAAGTTGAGATCAAAGGATATAGCAGCAATGAAAGTGCAGCGCAGAGGCCGGCCCGTAGAGGAGGCTACTTGGGAGACTGAGCGGGAGATGCGGAGCAGATATCCACACCTGTTTGAGGCTTCAGGTATGTTTCTTGACTCGTTCGAGGATGAACGTTTGTTTAAAAAGGGGAGGATGTAACGATCTGGTCGATTATTTTATGAATTTTAGCCCCGTTTTCCCATTTCTGCTTCGTTATGTGTTTTTCAGCTGTATTATTTGGTATTGGGTTGGTTGGTTCGGGTTTGGAGTGGTTTTGGAAAGGAATGAGACACTTAGCCTCTTTTGAGAAAGCTTAAGTTGGAAAAGTCAACTAGATGTTGACTTATGTGTAAAAGGTCTTGGATATGAATTATGATGGTTCGGATAGCTCCGTTAGGTGATTTTGGGCATATGAGCGTGTTCAGAACGTAACTTGGAGGCCCGTGGTAGATTTAGGCTTGAATTGGCGAAATTGGAAATTTGGCGATTTTCGGTCGGCATTGGAAATCTTGATATCGGGGTCGGAATGGAATTTCAGAAATTGGAGTAGGTACATAGTGTCATTTTGTGACATGTGTGCAAAATTTCAGGTCCTTCGGAGGTGATTTGATAGGTTTCGGCGTTGTTTGTGGAATTTGAAAGTTTCTAAGTTCTTAGGCTTGAATCCCAGGTTGATTTGGTGTTTGGTGTTGTTTTGAGTGATTCGAAGGCTCGACTAAGTCTGAATGATGTTATGGGATGTGTTGGCATGTTTGGTTGAGGTCCCGAGGGCCTCGGGTGAGTTTTGGGAGGTTAACGGACCAATTCTTGGTTTTGAGAGTTAGCAGATTTTGCTGGTTTTTCTGTTGTAGAAGGTTGTTCATCGTGTTCGTGAACACGAGAAGTGTTTTTTTAGATGGTGAATTTTGTTCTTTACATTCGCGAAGGAGAGGATGCGAACGTGAAGGGTATGTCAGTGTGTGCATCGCAAACGCGTGAGAGGAGTCGCGTTCGAAAAGAGGAGCGAGGCAATTGGGGACCCTAGGTCCTTGGTCTACGCGCTCGCGAGGTGAGGGTCGCATTTGCAAAGGTATGAGCTGGTAAAGCATCACGTTCGCAAATAAGATGTCGCGTTCGCGAAGAGTAAAGCAGAGAGGCAGTCTGAGTTAGTCTACGCGAACGCGAGAGAACAGTCGTGTTCGCGAAGAAGGAAATGTCTGGGCAGAATGTTTAAGTTCAAAAATGAGGGTCTTAGTCCATAATTTCAAAATTCATTAGAGAGCTCAGGAGAAGGCGATTTTGGAGGGGATTTTTAGAGGATTGATTGGGGTAAGTGTTATTGACTCAAATTTGGTTAAATTCCATGATTATGTCTTGATTTTTATCATTTAATTTGGGAATTTGGGGTGAAAATTGGGGGGAAATGGAAGAAAGTTTAGAGAGTGATTTTAGGGATTTGGAGGACCATATGATGTCGGATTTGGTAAATTTGATATGGGTAGACTCGCGAGTGAATGTGCTTTCTAGTTTTGTGATTTTTAACGGATGCCGAGATGTGGGCCCGGGGGCCGTATTGAGCCAAATTCGGGAGTTTTGTCTAATTTGATAATTTTCGTATGGGTTTCATTCCTTTAGCGTATATTGATGATAATATACTGATTTTGGCTAGATTCAGAGCATTTAGAGGCCGAATCGAGAGGCAAGGGCATCGCGGGCTAGAGTTTTGGCTTGGTTTGAGGTAAATAACACTTTCAAACTTTGTTATGAGGGTTCGAAACCCCAAACTATGCATTCTATGATTACTATTGAGGTGACGCAAATGCCAAGTGACGGGCGTGTGGGCGTGCACCGTGAGAATTGTGGTTGATCATTCCATGGCACCGCTTAGTGACTCTTTCTTACTGATATCTGTGTTGAGATCGTGTGATCAAGTTAATGAGCTGTAAATCATGTTAATTATCATGTTTAGGCTTCACGCCGATACTGTTGAGACCCAAGAGGTCGTTTCTTGTTGTCATATCATTATCTTCATTGATATTCTGTACTCGGTCTTGTTCATGCATATTATATCATGTCTCAGTCTCGATTATTGTTATTTGGCACATCATATTATTGTTTTAGGCTAGTATCATGGCGTTTTGAGCCTCTGTGTGAGACTAGAGAGGGATGACTGAGTGAGGCCTAGAGCCTCATATTGAGTGAGAGTATGGGATTGGGCTGCACGCCGCATCGGGATATTAATTATGCCTTCGTTGTCTTGTTATAGCGATTGGGCTGAAAAGAACACCTCTGGAGTCTATACACCCCCAGTGAGTGTAGTTGATGTTATTGAGTGATGGATCTTCCCTGGACATGGATCTTGTGCGAAGTATTTATACCTAGAGATGGATCTTCTCCATAGGGCTGGAATTGCCTTCCTTAGTACTGGATGATTGAGGTCAGTGATGTATATATATATTCCGTGATGGATCTTACCTGAACCGGATTGCCATATACAGTACCAAATGGTTGAGGACTTGAAAGTGGAGGTACATGATACATTTTTCATGCCTTTTGTGCCTTGGTACGTAGAGTTTTGCTGAGCTTTATACTCCACACTATTCAAATTGTATTTATATACTGTTGAGTTGAATACTTGAACTACAAGCTTGCCTACTTTACGGTACAGTTTAATTGTATTACCTATTGAGGTTTTGGTTCGTCACTACCTGTCAGTCTATAGTTTGGACTTGTTACTTACTGAGTTGGTGTACTCACGCTACCCCATGCACCTTGTGTGCAGATCCAGGTATCTCAGGACACGGTAGCGACTGTTGACAATTCCAGTCGCGAACTTCACAGAGATAGCGAGGTAGCTGCCTGGCGATCGCAATTCCGCTTTTCTCCTTCTCTATCTTCCTACTAGTACATTGTTACTATTTCCAGACTATTTTGGTCTTGTCTTGTTTCGGAACTATTGTAGCATTGCTCATGACTTAGTGACACCCGAGGTCGGGCTTGTATTTTTCCGCTTTGTTTGATTTTAACTTTATATCTTTTACCGGATTTCAGTTGAAAAATAATTTTACTTAAGTTTTAAATGAGATGTGGATTATTTTGGAAGTGTGTCGACTGACATAGTTTCATGATAGGCGCTATCATGACTGGGTCAGTTTTGGGGTCGTGACAGTGAACTTGCATTAGTGGTAATTTACATGAAGGGCAAGCATATGGTACCTAGAGTCGTACTTGTGACATTATTTTAAGAGAGATGAGCGAACTTTCTCAAATTCTTGAATTGAGTGCTACATTCTTAAGTGAGATATGCTAACGGATAGTAGAGGAGGAGGAGTTTGAGATCCACAATAACCTACATGAAGGAGCGAGTTTCCTTAATGAATAAAGTCAACTCTTGATGCTCTAGTGTCATATTAGAACTATTATGCTTAAAAAGTCAAATCATTGCCTTGTTGATAATTCATAAGAGTTGTGGGTAATTGATAAGTGGAGATTTTACCAACTTATCTCGTCTTTAAACTTAGATTTTTTCTATATTTGGTTGATAAAATCGTGTGTTTAATGTCATTTACTTCTATTTTGCAGGTTGTATGTGATTTAGAAGTGATAATGAAGAAACCAAGTGACAACGAGTCAAAAAGGAGATAAAATGGACAATAGAAGTCTGCCCAGTGATTTACCCTTCGCAAAAGCGATGGTGTAACGCTAACACGAAGAAATAGGAAGCCAAACCTTCGCGAATGCGAAGCAGCAAAACTCAAACATTCGCAAATGCGAAGTGACAATCGCGAACGCTAAGCTGAAGGAAACAAACCTTCGCGAATGCGAAGTATTTATCGCGAATGTGGAGAAGAAACTGGGCGGAAAAACTAGGAAATTTTGGAATTTCACGATTTTGACCCCAAACCAGCTCATTTGTAAAATATCTTTGGCTTAATTTTTAGTCTTTAGACTAGAGAGAACAAGTTTTAGAAGTTAGGGTTCTTGCACACATACTTGGGTCTTGAAGATTTGAAGCTTTTGGTTGAGAATTTCTTGCTCATTTATGCTCATTTCTACATTTCCTTACTTTGTATTGTATATCTAAGTGTGTAGTATTTATGTCAACACTTGAACTTGTTTATGGAAATATTCATGTTTAAAGTGTGGATTAAATATCTTGTTGTGCGTATGTGTTGAATGATTTTTATTTATTATAAAGTGAGTTTTTATTTCTTTAATTATTCTTGTTCTTTAATGTTTACAAAGGGATTAGCTAACTCTAGGACTCGCCCATTAACTTTGAGTTAATTTTGGGAAATATTATTCGGGGTTGGGAAAGATTAATTAACAAGAACATGAAGTTTTAACCCTCATTTTGTAGATTCTACCTAGGGATAGGATTGAACTACTTGTAGTCATAATCGAGTGTGCTTAATCTCTTAATTGTTTTAGGGATAATTCAATTAGAAGGTCTTGTTAGTCTTCGAAAGAAGCTAATTGGAATTATTATCCGAGGCTAATTAACATAAACTCGCTCATATTTGTAAAATCGTGAAATACATTAGATCGTTACTTGAGTGTAATTCCCTATGTATCCATACTTGTAGCCATTATTTTACTTGCTTTCTAGGTTAGTTTACATTTTCGCAATTAGCTATAATATTTTCTCAATCACCCTTCTTAGTGTTTGGAATTGCATAACAAGTGATAATTCTCTTACATTCCTACTCACCTACATATTGTTCTTTGTGGGATTCGAGCCCGACTCATATTTGGGTAAATTATTTACTTTTTAGTAGTGGATTTGGACGTCATCAGTAATTGTTGGTCCCAATTGATGTGTGTTTGACTCACCTTAGCATAGTTGGAAAACCTATTAGTTTGTGGAGGTGGGAACTATATTAACTGCTTGAGGACAAGCAAAAGCTTAAGTTTGGGGGAGTTGATAAGTGGGGATTTTGACTACTTATTAGTGCCTTTTTACTTTTATTTTAGTCCAAAAGTGCTTAATTGTATTTCCGAAACTGATGAAATGTACTTAAATGTAGGAGTATTAGAAAATGAGCCACAAAGATAAAATCCAACTAAAAAGGGAGTAATATGGACTCAAGGACAAAAATCAGGAAAATGGGTTAATGTGCGGACCGCAGAATTCCTTATGTAGCCGTAGAATGCAAAGGAAATCCAACAGTGCCCAAGAGCAATAAGCGGGCCGCACAATTATTGTGTGGATGCAGAATCCATGTTAGAGTTCAAGATCAGAAAAGTCCTAGTTCAAGCCTCAAGGATATGTGGACCGCACAATTATTGTGAGGCCGTAGAAGTCAGCCATGCAACCGCATTTAGAATTGTGCGGTCCGTAGAAAGGGCCTGTGCGGTCGCACTCACTATTGTGCGGACCGCATAACAATCAACATGCGGCCGCAATCCAAAATTATCCGGCCCAGACCAATCTCTTGCCAAGACTGAAGAAGAAGTGCGAACCGCAAATGGAATTGTGCAGCCGTAGAACCTCCGAAATGGTATTTTTGTCCGAAATTTCTAGCTATGTATAAATATTCTTTTTTGATGAATTTTGGTCAAGTTTTGAATATCCAAACATCTGTAGTCATTTTTCTTTACTGGTTTGGCAATTTTAGTGATTAAACATTGGATTTGTGTCTTTTAATCTTTCAATATGAGTATCATTTCTTCTCTATTTTCTTCATTACCCACTATGAGTAGCTAAATTTCTAGCTAGAGTTATGACCTAACCCTAGTGTGGGTACCTAATTGGTGTTTGATTTAGGGCTTGTTTATGGTCGTGTGTAATATTTAGCCTAGTTCTTGCTTTAACTGTAGAATTGATGGTTGCAAACACTGATTCAAATTTATTTGACTTAGTCTCTACTTGAGAAAGAGAGACTTAGTCTAGGAAAACTTGGCTAACGAGAACTCAAGAAATTGATAGTCCCAATTAAAGGGTTGAACCTAGAGATAGTAAGACCCGACTTGATCATTTATCAATTATTTTGTACAATAACCATTTAGGCTTGAGAAAGCCAAATTGGGCAAAATCACACTCTTATCGAGAGGTATTGAGTGGGTAATTATGTGTCGATTGATATAATACACCCCGACTAATGAAACTCCCTCTAGAGCCCTCAGCCCGTTAGGTAAATACCTAGGTGGAAGTCACATCCTAGACCTTTTACATATTGAAAAAACAACCACAAAAATATTATTCTCTAGTTTCATATTTTATAATTGCAAACCGTAGCATAATTTTGAAGTAGAATCAAAACAAAGTTTGTGAAGTGCAACTTAGACACTTTACGCGCTTAGTCCAAATATATACCACTAATCCCATCTACGTTCCCTGTGGATTCGATTCCGACTCCTAGTTGGGTAATTATTATTGCAATCAATCGCTTCACAACCCCAATTTGAGGTGTGATTTGGGCGAGATCACCCGTCGCTTTCACAATCGTGCGTACCTCTAGCTACCAACATGATTCCTCCACGAACGGTGTTTTCTAGGTCGGTGGGCAAGTTAGCATCGATGGCCACATGGGAGTTGACGTCGATAGGGTCCGCGGCCAGGGCTCCGTTAGGGTTAACAGGGGGAACCTTGTTGCTGGGCATTATATTGTTGTTCTCGCCTTGGTGGCCAAAGTCAGCACTAATGTTCAAGTGAGCAGATTGAGAGTTTGACATTATAAAATTTACCTGAAATTAAAATCTCAAAGAACAAGAGTAAAGCAAAGTGCGTTACGGAAATTTGTATCAAATTGCTACTATTATCCTTAGCCCGACGGTGGACGCCAAACTGTTTACCCTAAAAAGCGGATAACAATTGAATTTATAAGTGGTTTTAAGGATATGTGGATTAATTCAATCCAAATGACTAATAGCGTTAGATTATATAAATAAATGACGTAGTAAATTGCCAAACCAATCGTCGGAATGATCCTGGACTCGGTAATAGCTTAATGAAGTGCTTGCCTTCGCTCATGGGCCTACAATATAGGGAACTTGGTGAACAAAAGTAAGAACAGAGAAGAATAACAATATATTGCCTTGATACGTGTTACAAAAGTGCCTAATGAATAGTCAGACTCCCCTTTATATAGTAGGGGAGTTTTACCCTAAATACAATTCCATAAAAGGTAAAAATATTCCGTTTTGCTAATCACTGATTTTCGCCGATACGGGCCGAGATTCACACCGTGATATCTGGTCAAGTAAAGACATCACAACCCTTTGTTAGTCGTGCGCATCTGTTTATTAATGCTCTTCGAAGCCTCGATCCTTAAATCGAACCCAGGGGATATGCCCCTGATATCTCAGAGGGTAGGTGTTTTGCCCGCGCCCCGATACGAGAGGTTCTTCGCTTTGACTCTGATACACTACGATCACGTTCCTACTTCATTTGGCTCACCGGAAAGTCGAGTCATGCAGTGGGCTCAGTTTTACCCGTATACAGATACTATCAAGAGTTTATGATAAAGAATGTGAAAAAGTGGCTCTTTTATAGAAGTGTTCAACTCTTTCTTATTTTAAATAATTTTGGTTCTAAAATTCTAGAAAATTCAAAAATCGCTTTGTATCTTATGATAATTTTGGTAAAAGAATACTAAATCATAAATGACATTAATTTCTGGGTGATTTTAATGAAAGAACCCTAAACTTAAAGTGACATTAAAGTGGCTTTTTACACTATAAAAATCATTGCACATCCGTAAATATTTAGAATATATATTCTTCAAATTGTATTCTCCTTATTCCTTCTAATTTTTGGTTTTTTTTACGCTATAAAAATTATGGAACATCCTTAAATCCTTAGAATATATATTCTTCAATTGAATAACCCGCAATGTTGGCAAAATATAGTAAGAAAAAATCAATGATAATTATGGTAAAAGAATACTAAAATTAAAGTGACATGAATTACCGATAAGTTTTGATTCAAAAATCCCAAGGCAGAAGTGAATTCAATTGCGGAAAATCGATCGAGCTTTTTTTACACTATAATTCGGCCATTTTATGTGCTTTTACTTATAATAACAACACACAATCATTATAACAATATATTCTTTGTAAAATTATATTTCTATAACAGTCTTACTCAACTATTAGATATTTATTATTTTATAATAATTAAAACAATATATCAAAATAAATAGATTTCATTGGAGAGACTTTTAATAAATTTTGTAAAATTAAAAAAGAAACCTGGAATATGAAAGCTTTATGCTGACGTGGATTATTCTCCTCATCACCATGCCTATGGGAAATGGCAAAATATCACGCGCCGTGGGCATGCAAGTGAGTTAATCCAGAAAGTTTGTTATAGAATCTTAGAGAGCAGTTGCGAGTGGCTCATTTCAATTTTTAGCGTGTATAAAATGGACCAACCATCCATCATTGGTAATATCATTTACAACTTCCCTTACAAATATATATGCAGGATGTGCAACATTCACTGGTGCTATTTCCTCTTGGCCAATAACATGTTTGGTAAGGCATTATTTACACAAAAACTCCACGACCGACCATGTATCAACTGGGGTTATTGTGTTTGCCTTCTTTTTGGCTATCTTTCTCGGTAGCGTCACCCTCCTTCAGATTTACATTGTTGTTGAAGATGTGAGAAAAGCCTTATCTGGAGAACCTGCAACTGCTGCTCCGCAACGTCGCTCGGATGGTTTATCCATGGCTCCCCAAGGAAGCTAAGATAACCTTGATCATGGTAGTACGTAGATCTTCATCTGTTCATGCACTATTTCCTTTTTTGCATAATAGATCTGTCCGTTCCTGTTTTGCACTCACGTAATGTTCCTAGATTTCACGCTTCATTTAGTTTCATGTTCGTACTAGTTAGTTACTCTTTATTTTCCAAGTTTTTGCACTGTGTAATGTTTTGCGATTCTAGTGCCTATAATACAGTTCATTTGGATGTAAAAGAATGTCTACATCTGTTTCAAGGCTATGAGTAATTAGCTCTCATCTTCATGCATGTTTGAAGTTCCCGAAGGTCCAGAATCTTCGCCTTTTTTCTCTTTCCTTTTTATTCCTTCTAAATTTTCATTAGTATGATTTTATAAATTTTTTATCTTGTTTAATTTTTGGGCTTTATCTCTGTCACACCAAAAGTTGAGTGGATAACTGAAATGTTGGTTCCTCACTAGTAACAAACCAGTCCCTCGTAACACAAGAGCCCCTCTCCCCTCCAATAAAATAAGACTATTTTAGTTGATGATAGTTCCTTCTTATTTCGTGCATCAATCAGTTACTTAGATAAAGATGGAAATTAACGATATTGTTAGAACTCTCTCACACACACACAACAAAACCAGTATGCTAGCAACTTTCATTTTCAAATAATTATATTGCCCGTCCATTTGAAATACTTGACTCATGATTTACAATTTGGAATGTTAACAACTTTTCCTTTCATTGATCATTTTCCGTCTAATCTAAAATGGTGTCGAATGTTAATACTATTTATTTTTAAGCATGTTAATTTTGCTTTTAAAGATGCACAATGTAAAAAATGGTCAGTCGAGTTTAAAGTTTTAACGGTTGAATATGGCAGATCAATTTTTGTCTATTTCAATTTGATTATTATAACGAACTTTGAACTAGAAGGATGCCCGCGCTGCACATTTTTATTGTAATAACTCCATATATTGGATATACTGCTGGTCTTTATTTCCCGTTACTTGTGGGTCTAAGAATTCACTCTCTTTTTCTGATAGGATATTTAAAGAGCGTGAATCTTCATTTAATTAAGTCTAAATTAGTTAAATTATAAGGCCCCATTTAATTCAATTCATGAATTAGCCTACTAAGCTTCTAGGGAAAAAAAACAAAAGATTTTGAATTGTTGTAGAAGCTACATATTTTAATTTTCTATTGTGAGGAAGATGCTGAATTTTGTATTTTCTCTTTAAAAACAGGAGTGCAAAACAAAAATTTCAAGGCTATGAATAATTAGCTCTGATTTTCATGCATGCTTGATTCTGTTAAAAAACATTCTCTAAATAATTGTTCAAACTTCTCTCTTCTTCTTCAATCCTTTTCTTTTAAAAGTAAATAAGAATTCCTTAATCCGAAAAACATTACGCCATCAGTGAATCAACAATTCTTTTTACCAGGCCACCATTGCTTCATCTTTTTTATAGGTAATGAATCTATTAGTATTTTATGCTTGTTATAAAGAGGTACTTTTACAAAAAATTATAAAAATGAGTGATATAGGTAAAAGTTATTGTATGGGTAAAATACTACATAAATAACCGATTCTATTCCGAAAATAATTTGGCTTAAGTTAGATTTTGGTTTATTAACATTGTTTGGTTGGGCAATAATTTAAATGTATAAATTATAATATAGGGATTAGAAATGTGAGGATTAGTTATGTAAGAATTAAAATATAAATATTATTTTTTATGGAACGTTTGATTCTTTGTATTAAGAATTATAAGAATGGTGCATGATTTCCCAGGTAACAACTAACGCCTGATTTTATATAATCCGATTCACATATCACTCTCTTCCACGAAAATATTCATATGAAATTGGCAGGTTATAGAATATAAAGATAATGATCGCATTTGACAACAATCAGTATAAGTAGTAGCCTAGTAGGTACGTAGAAATTTTAGCTACATTTGAAATAGACGTTTAATGTCGACGTTCTGTAATTAGAGTGAAGTATAACTCCTATATGATCAAAAAAATTAAACGAGAAGGATATATATATATATCTTTATGGGTCAAAATTAGATCAGAAAAATTCGGCACGCGGAGACGTAAGGCCGAAGTCGGACAGTCATCAATAAAGCTAAGGTCGGACAGGCCAACGTCGGACAAACTGAGGTCGGGCAGTGATAAAACAACTAGTCTGCTGTGGAATCCTCAAAAGGAATATTCTATTGAATATTCCCTCTAATTGTACCTTTTCTTTTAGGGTTTTTCTAGGAATACCCCTTATAAACAGGAAGGGAGGACTTCCCGGGGGAGCTCTCTGGCTCTTTCCTTCTCCCTCTCTCTAGAATATATGTAAACACATCTCTCTAAAGAGATGGGATGATCTATGATCCCATACCGTCATCAGATCCAACAAGGGTCGTCCTAAGGTTCTTGTATTTGTCTATCATTTATCTTTATCAAATGAAAGAAGATCCGTGTCACTCAAGATTGGGTGAATCTTTTCCTTTATTTATATTTTATTGCCACTTAATGTTACTTAATGCATCTTTCTTTATGCTATTAAATCTGGCCATAATCACTGTCAACATTTATACTCGGCTATGTTTTTCTATTCATATTATTCATCTCGGATCTAGAGTTAATTATCCTTAACTAGGATTTACCCTTCATTTTCTTTGATTGATTTGTTCAAAAAGGTTTCAATATCTTTTGAGTCAAACAATTTGGCGCCGTCTGTGGGGATTTTCTAGTTAAGATTCTAGTTTTCTCTAGATCTCTAAAAAATATATGGATAATATATTCAATCCAGATGAGTGATATCTTAAACCTAATCATTCGTATTTTTCAATTCTACTCCCTTTAATCCATGCTTGTTACTGTAAATAGAGGGAATGGAAAAGTACTCCTACTACAGTGTTCTAACCCTAGCAAGACTTCTTATAACCAACCATTTCTTCCAAATATAATATTACATTATTAAATATTATTCTCTATAAACGAGACAAAGCAAGAATCTGCTCCTGATTTTGATCGTAATATCTCACCTTTTTTCCTGTTGACTTGACTTATCTTTTTGCTTATTTGATTTGATTTCTCTGAAATAATAAAAGTTTTAGTTGAGGTCCTATCTACCTCTACAAAGTTAAGGTGTCTAACTGACACCCCGCACCAAGTTTGAAGGGCCATTATATTCGGCCTTGAGTTTACCAAGTATATGAATAGTACACAAACGAGTTTTACATAGACTGCTGATATATCAAATTCTCTTATGGCCCATTTAGAGCTGCATACGAAACCAACCAAACAAACAAACAGTGACACTCTACTCAGATACGGCTTATCCTACCTATGTAGATGCCTCCACTACTTATTTTCTCACCTAACTAGCGAGCAAGAAAGCTTACAGCTAGTATACATTTACATCTACCTAGTTAACTTTTTTTTATATAAGGTAAAAGTTTATTAAAAAGGCACCAAGATTGGCGGCTTTCTCATCGGATTGTATTGCGTTTGGTTCTGCGGCCACTCTACAACTTTGAAACAATCAAACATGGATATATTTCGGAGTGTTAGTTGTCAATCAAGTCACAGAGACTTTTCAAATCAAGAAACAAATATTGCAAGAATACCACACCGAGATCCGCAAGCCGTTACCCGAGTCCGGCGAATGCCAACTCGATCAAATCTCTCGAGCACTGGATATCGAAGCAGACGGCATTGCCAAACTGGTAGCAGCCACTAAAAGCATAACCAGAGGAGTGAACGTGGCCACTCCTCTCCACTCGCCGACCGATCAAATCGAGGTAACGAACGATTTCATTTGGTTTAACTGACTATTTTTCTAAATGGAATAGAAGCATGAGCATTCTCCCAAATACACGAACAGGGAATGATCGCCATCATAAAAAAATCCGAAGACGCCAAGAGACCATATAAACTGGGACTCACTCGGGAAACACATCATATTCTCCAACGCAAGCAAAATTAAGCAAACTTGGACTCCCCCAGGAAATGCATCATATTCTCCAGCGCAAGCAAAATTAAGCAAACTGGGACTCACCCAGGAAATGCACCATATTCTTCAATGCAAGCAAAATTAAGACAACTGGGACTCCCCCAGTAAATGCATCATATTCCCCAGCACAAGCAAAATTAAGCATATTGGGACTCCCCAAGGGAACACCCTTTAAGGCCAAGGGCCTTCGCCAAAGAAGAAGATTTCGATCTTGATCGAACGACGACGGGTTAACATTTTGATACTTTCGAAATACCCTTTAAGGCCAAGGGCCTTCGCTAAAGAAGAAGAGTTCGACCTTGATCGAACGACGACGGGTTAACATTTCGATAAGTCGAAATAACACCCTTTAAGGCAAAGGGCCTTCGCCAAAAGGAAGGGTTGGACCTTGATCGAACGACGACGGGTCAACATTTTGATAAGTCGAAATAACACCCTTTAAGGCCAAGGGCCTTCGCCAAAGAAGAAGAGTTCGACCTTGATCGAACGACGACGGGTTAACATTTTGGTACGTTTGAAATAACACCCTTTAAAGCCAAGGGCTTTCGCTAAAAAAGAAGAATTCGACCTTGATCGAACGATGACGGGCTAACATTTCGATACATTCGAAATAACACCCTTTAAGGGCAAGGGCCTTCGCCAAAGAAGAAGAGTTCGACCTTGATCGAATGACGACGGGTTAACATTTCGATATGTTCAAAATAACACCCTTTAAGGCCAAAGGCCTCCGCTAAAGAAGAAGAGTTAGACCTTGATCGAACAACGACGGGTTAACATTTCGATATGTTCAAAATAACACCCTTTAAGGCCAAGAGCCTTTGCCAAAGAAGAAGAATTCGACCTTGATCGAATGACGATGGGTTAACATTTTAATACGTTCAAAATAACACCCTATAAGGTCAAGGGCCTTTGCCAAAGAAGAAGAGTTTGACCTTGATCGAACGACAACGGGTTAACATTTCGATACGTTCGAAATAACACCCTTTAAGTCCAAGGGCCTTCGCCAAAGAAGAAGAGTTCGACCTTGATCAAACGATGACGGGTTAACATTTTGATACGCTCGAAATAACACCCTTTAAGGCCAAGGGCCATCGCCAGAAAAGAAGAGGTCGACCCCTACGGCCAAGAGCCTTTGTCAAAAAAGAAGAGGTCGACCCCTACGGCCAAGAGCCTTTGCCAAAAAGAAGAGTTCGACCTCGATCGAACGATGACGGGTTAACATTTTGATAAGTCAAAATAACACCCTTTAAAGCCAAGGGCCTTTGCCACAAGGAAGAGTTCGACCTCGATCGAACGACGACGGGTTAACATTTCGATAAGTCAAAATAACACCCTTTAAGGCCAAGGGCCTTCACCAAAAGTAAGAGTTTGACATCGATCGAACGACGATGGGTTAATATTTCGATAAGTCGAAACAACACCAATTAAGGCCAAGGGCCTTCACTAAAAAGAAGAGTTTGACCTCGATCGAACGACGACAGGTTAACATTTCGATAAATCAAAATAACACCTTTTAAGGCCAAGGGCCTTCGCCAAAAGGAAGAGTTCGACATCGATCGAACGACGACGGGTTAACATTTTGATAAGTCGAAATAACACCCTTAAGCCCAAGAATTCGACATCGATCAAACGACGATGGGTTAACATTTCGATAAGTCAAAATAACACCCATTAAGGCCAAGGGCCTTCGCCAAAAGGAAGAGTTCAACCTCGATCGAGCGACGACGGGTCAACGTTTCGATAAGTCGAAATAACACCCTTTAAGGCCAACTACCTTGGCCAAAAAGAAGAGTTCGACCTCGATCGAACGACGACGGATTAACATTTCGATAAGTCGAAATAACACCCTTTAAGGCCAAAGGCCTTCTCCAAAGAAGAAGAGTTCGACCTTGATCGAACGACGATGGGTTAACATTTCGATACGTTCGAAATAACACCCTTTAAGGTCAAGGGCCTTCGCCAAAGAAGAAGAGTTCGACCTTGATCGAATGACGATGGGTTAACATTTCGATACGTTCAAAATAACACCCTTTAAGGCCAAGGGCCTCCACCAAAGAAGAAGAGTTCAACCTTGATCGAACGACGACGAGTTAACATTTCGATACGTTTGAAATAACACCCTTTAAGGCCTAGGGCTTTCGCCAAAAAAGAAGAATTCGACCTTGATCGAACGA
This sequence comes from Nicotiana tabacum, assembly GCF_000715075.1. Classification (NCBI taxonomy): domain Eukaryota; kingdom Viridiplantae; phylum Streptophyta; class Magnoliopsida; order Solanales; family Solanaceae; genus Nicotiana; species Nicotiana tabacum. The sequence continues at coordinate 137,119,967 of NC_134082.1, forward strand.
CGATGGGTTGACATTTCGATACATTCGAAATAACACCCTTTAAGGCCAAGGACCTTCGTCAAAGAAGAAGAGTTCGACCTTGATCGAACGACGATGGGTTAACATTTCGATACGTTCGAAATAACACCCTTTAAGGCCAAGGGCCTTTGCCAAAGAAGAAGATTTTGACCTTGATCGAACGACGATGGGTTAACACTTCGATACGTTTAAAATAACACCCTTTAAGGCTAAGGGCCATCGCCAGAAAAGAAGAGGTCGACCCCTACAGCCTAGAACCTTCACCAAAAAAGAAGAGGTCGACCCCTAAGGCCAAGAGCCTTCGCCAAAAAGAAGAGTTCGATCTCGATCGAACGACGACGAGTTAACATTTCAATAAGTCGAAATAACACCCTTTAAGGCCAAGGGCCTTCGCCAAAAATCGATCGAACGACGACGGGTTAAAATTTCGATAAGTCGAAATAACACCCTTTAAGGCAAAGGGCCTTCGCCAAAAAGAAGAGTTCGACCTCAATCTAACGATGACGGGTTAACATTTTGATAAGTCGAAATAACACCCTTTAAGGCCAAGGGCCTTCATCGAAAGGAAGAGTTCGACCTCGATCGAACGACGATGGGTTAATATTTTGATAAGTCGAAATAACACCCTTTAAGGCCAAGGGCCTTCGCCAAAAGGAAGAGTTCGACATCGATCGAACGACGACGGGTTAACATTTTGATAAGTCGAATAACACCCTTTAAGGCCAAAGGCCTTCGCCAAAAAGAAGAGTTCGACCTCGATTGAATGACGACGGGTTAACATTTCGATAAGTCGAAATAACACCCTTTAAGACTAAGGTCCTTCGCCAAAAAGAAGAGTTTGACATCGATCGAACCACGACGGGTTAACATTTTGACCAGCTCGAAATAATACCCCGACGGCCAAGAGCCATCGCCATTAAAGAAGAGTTCGGCCTCATCCGAATCAACTTCGTCCTCGCCCGAATTAACAGTAGGTGACCTCCTCCGATGCCGCCATCCTTGCCAAAGCCGCTATCCTGGCCTCGACGGCCTTCCCTAACTCTACCATCTTCTCAATCGACTCATCGCTCGAGTCATTAGCTTTGATCAAACTCTGCTAAAGATCAGCCCGCGGGAATACCACTTTGACCTAAAGATCGGCACCCTCAGCCGCGATCCACACTAGTCGACCTCGCCATCCAAATTTCTTGAACTACGATTAATGAAATCCGCTCACCGAGCTCGACCAAGAGATGACCTCGATAAGCGGAGGGACTAAATGTATGGGTCAAAATTAAATTAGAGAAATTCGGCACACGGAGATGTAAGTCCGAGGTCGGTTAGTCATCAATAAAGCTAAGGTCAGACAGTCATCAATAAGGCCGAGGTCGGACATGCCAAGGTTGGACAAGCCGAGGTCGGGCAGTGATGAAACAACTAGTCTGCTGTGGAATCTTCAAAAGGAATATTCTACTGAATATTCCCTCTTATTGTACCTTTCCTTTTAGGGGTTTTCTAGGAATATCCTCATAAACAGGAAGGGAGGACTTCCCGGGGGGGGGGGGAGCTCTCTGGCTCTTTCCTTCTCCCTCTCTCTAGAATATGCAAACACATCTCTCTAAAGAGATGGGAGGATCTATGATCCCATACTTTCATTAGATCCAACAAGGGTCCTAAGGTTCTTGTATTTGTTGTATTTGTCTTCATTCATCTTTATCAAATGAAAGAAGATCCGTCTCACTCAAGATTGAGTGAATCTTTCCTTTATTTACATTTTATTGTCACTTAATGTTACTTAATGTATCTTTCTTTATGCTATTAAATCTGGCCATAATCACTGTCAACATTTATACTCGGCTATATTTTTCTATTCATATTATTCATCTCGGATCTAGAGTTAATTATCCTTAACTAGGATTTACCCTTCATTTTCTTTGATTGATTTGTTCAAAAAAATTTCAATATCTTTTGAGTCAAACAATATATACATATAAATCACGTGAAAAAAAAAGAAGCCGTCTAAAATGCTTGGAGTATCGAATTATGTAACCTTAACAAATATAAATATGATACTGTTTCAAACAAACATATCAAATGACTATTATACGATCAATCAAATAAAAATATTCATACTGGAAATATTAGTAATCACATACCTACATAAAATTTATATTGTTACTCGATATATAAGATAATATAGTTCTGAAATTAGTCTAAATATAACATAAATTCTATATACAAGAAAATACAGTTTAATTTAGTAAAATTTAAATGTGTTTAATCATTTACCAAAAGGATCAAAACAAGAATTTACTTATAATTGGGGAACTTAAAAAAAAAAAAAAAGGACGATTCACGAATCCCGACGTAACAAACGTCTGATTCTGTTTTATATATTCTTCTTCATTACTGATACTCTCATATCCGTCTTTCCTTCTAAAATATTTCCTCCTTCCCAAGTCAAAAAAAAAAAATGGCAGGTATTTGCAATATACTTGGCAACATTCCTGTCTATCACGCTGTATGCATATGCATATCTGGGTTAGTGAGCTGTTGTGGTATCGTTCCCCTGGTTTTGCATTATGTGAGCAAAACCATCCACCTTCCAATATTTATGATTGTTATGTACTTTGTCTTGGCTATTGGTAGCGGGATCTCTCTCCTTCTTTCAGCTTTTAATTTGGTTAAAGATTGGATAAAGGCTTCAGCACCTGAGGAGGAGGTTGCCCCAGCTGAGCAGGAACTCCCACAGGTATCATCAAAAACCCCTTCTCCCACAGCTAGCTATTTGGTGAGAAATAAGTTGAATGTTTTTGTGAAAAGGTTAGTAGCAGATATAGAGTCTTGTTTACTACTCTTTGTTGCATGCTTATTACTGGTATATGGTATATTTGTTGGTTGCTTGCTCTATTTATTTTGTTGGGTTCTCTTGTTCTTCTCTATTCTGATGTATTTGAGAGACTTCTGTTTATTCATTCTAGATATTCTTTTTATTTGTTGAGTTTACAGTATATATTTGTTGCTTGCTCTAATATAATATTTATTTTGTTGGTTTCTCTCATCTAAAGGTTGTTTCTTCTCTGCTATGATGTATTTGAGAAACTTCAGTTTATTCATTTTAGATATTATTCCTTGGATTTTGAAAATGGTATTGGCCATGGTACTTATAACATTTCTTTTTTTCTCTCGAATGCAGTTCCCTGGTGCGCCTGAGCCCTGATTTCAAGTTGTTGATGCTGTCATTGTTAGGGGATGTGTCACCTAGAGTTTTAATTTTCACAAGTTTTAGTTGATGTAGTGTAAGAATGTTTTATTTGCTGAAGTTTAAGCATAAGAATGTTTAATTTGCTGAAGTTTAATTAATGTGGTGTAAGATGTTTTATTTGCTTTAACTTCACAATTATGTGGCTAAATGCTTGCTTTAGCTATTACAGTTACATTCTGATGTTCCAACTCTTACAATGCATCGTTCAAATTCGTTTGGTTTTTTAGTATTAATCCTTCAGACTCATGAACTTAATACTAATTAAGTCCTTAAATGAACATTTGGTGTATTCCTTTTTGTGTACTACTACTACTACCCTAGAGATTTGCACCACCATTGTACCTAGCTAATCAGCGTACCTCTGAATTCGTATTTGGACTTATCCACTGCTGTTGTTGTGGAAACAGTCCCATGTAGTTGGGATGATCATTTTTTTTCCAAGAAACGAATTTCATAATTTTGATATATTAATAGTAAGATTTTAGGCATTGGTTTTGGTTTATGTCACATGCTATTCCGTTTTAATTTATGTGAACTATTTGACTAGCCACCGAGTTTAAGAAAAAAGAGAATTTTTAAATTTATGGTGTAAAATAAGACGCATATATTTTGTGTGACTATAAATCATTACATAAAAATAAATTTTTCCAAATATAAAAAGAGATCATTCTTTTTGGCATGGATTAAAAAAGAAATAGGTTCATAAATTGAAGCGGAGGTGGAGTATAAAACTAAGGCATCATGCTTTTTCCGAACAATTCATTGAGAGTATGTGAATTATTAGTTTGTCTAAGATTTAACTTTAAATCCTTTGAACTTGATAAAGATGAATAGACCAATTCAACATAATCAATCTTTACTAAAGTAGTTGAATTATATATCATGGCAGAAAATTCTCCCTGGAAAATACATAATCAGTTTTAGCTGGCCTCTCGCCCAACCAGAGTCCATTTGGATTGGTTTTAAAAAAGTGATTTTTCAACAGAAATAGCATTTAAGCCAAAAAGTAATAAGTTGGGTTGATCATCTTATTGCTTTTGGCTTGTTTTAAGCAGTTTTTAACATATTTTAAGTACTTTTTGACTTTACCAAATACTGAAAAAAGCTAAAAAGAGCTTAAAAGCTGATTTGACCAACTTAAAAGCCAATCCAAACACCCTCCAAATCTATTATTCTAGTTTCTAAAATCTTCTGCTAGTTGCAAACTAACTCACTAGGATATAATCAGAAAAAGAAAAAGAAGAGAGATGTTTCCTCTAAAACTGATTATGTAATAGGGATGTATTATGTAATAGGATAATAGTCCCTTATACTAGTTTCCTCTCAAGCTGATGCACAAGAAACCAACACTAACCAGAATTCAGGTACTGGTCCTAGCTCACAAGCTGACCCTCCAGTTGCTCTGGAGAATGTGAAGCATCCCATTCCCAACCCCACTGTGATTGATATAGAAACTAATGGAGGGAAGGAGAATGGTCAGGACATACCTATAACTAATCAGATTGAGGATCCAAAGAGGGTGGGTGCTCCTTATGGCACTGATGATGCACAAGGCTATGTTATCAATCCGCAATCTACTCAAAAAATTCCTACGGATGGCATTGCAACAAACGGGGTAATTGGTACAGATGATTACCACAGAATCACAGTTGACAGAGGCAAAGGTCCCATGGCAAATCAATAGTCCCCGATAAAATCAAAAAACAATCCAAGTCAGAAGAAAAGAAGGCAAATGAAAAAACAACATGATGCTGTTTTGGCTAAAACAAATATCAACTCTATAGACAGTCTTATGGAATCTGACGCTCAACCCCATGTTGCACCCTCACCTTTGACTTTATGAGTAGAATCATATGTAGCACCCTCACTGTCACTCAAATTTCCCCACCTTGGGGAGTCGTGATGGTGCCTACTCCTGAGATCTAGGCAAGCCGACAGTTACAGTTTTACCACCATTATTATTAATTTAACAGGAACAGATAATAACTAAAATAAAATGATCATGAAATGTAGAAGTGATATAGCAAACCAACAGTCTAATACATAGCTACCCCCAAAAGATCGGGTGTCACTATCCATGAACGACTAAGATTTTTATTACAAATACAAGCCTAAAAGAAGTACAATTGTTCTAAAAAATAGAAGAGACAACAGAAAACTAAAGCGGGGAAGTGAGACTTCAGGCTCTGCGAATGCCAGCAGATCTATCTTGGTCTCCGTGGACTGAAGGCAGCTACCTCAAGCTACTCACAGGATCCAGCACCGAAATCTGCACAGAAAGTGCAGAGTGCAGTATCAGTACAACCGACCCCATGTACTGGTAAGTGTCGAGCCTAACCTCGGCGAAGTAGTGACGAGGCTAGGACACGACAATCAAACAAACCTGTGCAGTTAAATCGTATACGAATAGAATAATAATAACAGAAAATAACAGATAAAGATGGGAAGGGGAACATGCTGCGGGGAATATCAAATTCTAACAGTAAACCAATAGAGAAGCATAATGGACATCATATTTATAACAACAAGAATAATGAAACAGTAACACGTGCACGGCATCACCCTTCATGTTTTTACTCTCGTTCTCACCATATGAAACAATAGAAACGACATGGCATCACCCATCGTGCATTAACTCTCTCAATATCGGCATGACATCACCCTCTGTGCATTAACTCTCAAATCATGGCAGGACATCAACCTTCGTGCATTAGCTCTCATATCATGGCACGACATCACCCTTCGTGCGTTAACACTCACAATATCGGCAAGGCATCACCCTTCATGCATTAACACTCACTCACAATATCACGCACGACATCACCCTTCATGCTTTACACTCTTCCTCACCCAAACAATAGAAGTAATAACATCCCGGCAAGGAAATCAATAATAGTAACAATAACGTCCCAGCAAGGGAATGAACAATGGCAACAATAACGACACGACAAGGGAATCAACTATAACCAACCTCGTTTCAACAGTTAACTTCACATAATAAGTCTGAACTTGAGTCATTACTCAACAACGGTCAATTACCAAGAAAATATCATAAGTCTTATTCAACATGGATAATCATCAATTTAAGCATGAACAGTACACAATAAGAGTCACAACAATAATGGTATAAGACTCATGGGCATGCTGGACACCAACGTATAGTACTCGTCACCACACCTATACGCCATACTCAACACTAACACGTAGCAAAATAAGACTACAACACTTATTCCCTCAAGCTAAGGTTAGACCAAATACTTACCTCGATTTCACGGACAAAATCAAGCCTCAATTACCACTTTACCTCTCGGTTCCACTTCTAATCCGCTTGTATCTAGTCATAAATTACTTAATTACATCAATAAATGCTAAATAAACCAATTCTAATGCGTAAATATAGATTTCCCAATGTTTTCCCCAAAAAGTCAAAAATCGACACCGGGCCCGCTTGGTCCAAACTCGAAATTCGGACCAAAACCCGATTACCCATTCACCCCCGAGCCCAAATATACAATTGATTTTGGAATCCGACCTTAATTTGAGGTCTAAATCCCCAAATTTCAATATTCCTATGTTCTACCCAAAATTCCCAATTCCACCATGAAAATCCTAAATTCTAGGATGAAATTTTGTAAAAAGAAATTAAAGAGTGAAAGAAATGAGTTTAAAATAACTTACTTATTATTTAGGGAAGAAAGAGTATTTGAAAAATCGCCTCTTATGCCTTAGGGTTTTGAAAAAAAGATGAAAATGGATGAAAAGTCCCGTTTATATTGACCTTACAGATCCTCAAATGCTGACTACGAAAAAAGGGCCGCGATTGCGAAACTCACCGCTGACAGTGAAATAACAGGCGCGACTGCGGAAACTTTAGCCTTGCCCACCGATGACCGCGAAATCCCACCGCGGCAGCGGAATCCCCAGCACGGCCGCGAAATTCCACTGCGGATCGCGAGACCCCAGGTTTAGAGACCTGCAATTTTTCTGGAATTGTGCAGCACAGGTCTTTTCCTAAGTCTATACACCCCGAAGCCTATCCGTAACTCACCCGAGCCCTTAGGGATCCAAACCAAACATGCACATAAGTCTAAAAACATCATACAGACTTGCTCGTGTGATCAAATCGCCAAAATAACATCAACAACTACGAATTTAACCTCAAACAGAATGTCTATAGAAATACTGCATTCACTATCACTAGACAGCATGTCTATAGAAACTCAAGAGTCTGTTTAAAATCTGCCCACTGTTTTACCATATCAAACGTAGTTATCATGCTCTTAGGACACCACTATTCAGTGTTTAGGCAAGCCTATAGGACGAGTTTAAATTCTGCAACTCTGAAACTGTTTTGTATGCGGCGAAATCAGAAGACTTGATTTCTCGTTGTCAGGACATTTCGGAAGCATGCCTCGGGACCCCGAGGGCGGGAGGCCGCGAACAAGTTCCCGACCTCGAGGCTTGTTGGAGCCCGACTCGGAGGAAATGAAGACCGAAGCCAGGACGGAGGGGGAAGCCTCCAAGGCACATGGCTACGTCTGACAGGCCCGGCCTATCCAAAGCCTATGTTGAGGCATCACGTCAAACCATCCCCTCTCCGTACTTTGTGTTTAATCTCCATATATTTGTACCATACCATGTTTCCTCACCTATATAAGGGGAACCCATACCACTTTGTAAAAGGCTGATGTTGCTCCATTTCTCAAATAAAGCAATAATGTCTCTCTCTATCTCTCTCTCTGCTATTTTGTTCGTTCTCACTGGCTCGAGGCCACTTTAACATCTATTGTCTTCTTACTTATTTCATGCTATATTGCACAACTTTAGCTGTAAAGAGCCTTGCTTGATCGTATCCTTAATTGTTATCCTATTCCTGGTTGCCCCCGATAGATCGAGCTTGATTCGAGTCCCGACCCCGAGGTCCTTATCGACCATCTTTGCATCCGGGCAACATGCCCCTTCGGTTTGATTATTGTCTTGTTTTAGCTCGCATTTCATCGTTAAGCTTCACGTTCTTAGCATCAACTGCTCTAACAACTAGTTCAGGAATAGATCATGTATTTTTAGAATCTTATTTACAAATTTAATTGTTGTTACCATTTTCACAGTTAACAGTTTGGCACCCACCGTGGGGCTAAAAATAATAGTGATTATTTTCTTGTTGGTTTCGTTACAAAAATGCAAGTTATCTTTCACACTTCTTCTTGCCCAGGATCTTCACTTTCAGGGCAGGATGCCTGGTTCAGCTAGTGAAATGAGAAGCCGAAACCTTAAAAGCGACAGAGAAGAGGGCACGACCAACCTAGAGTCCGGTGCACCCCAGGTTCAATTCGTGCGAAATAGAGGGGTCCCCAACATAGTGTCCACATGATTGTAGAAGGAACTAACGATCTCCAAGGACCCTTGTCCAAATGAACGAAACCATCCGCTACAGAAGAGGGATTGACCCAAAAATTCTTATCCAAAGAAACCCTTATATTCAGCAAAGAGGATCTCGAGGCCTTGTGGGAACCGTATAATGATGCGCTAGTGATCTCGTTTCTCTTAAACAACACAAGGATAAAACGTGTGCTTGTGGACCCGGACAGTTCAGCCAACATAATCAGGTCGGAAGTAGTAGAACAGCTGGGGTTGATCGATCGAGTTGTTCCCATCCCTCGAATCCTCCACGGCTTCAACACGATCGGAGAAGAAACGAAAGGAGAAATCACCCTCCCGATCAACATATCTGGCATAACCCAGAGCACCGAGTTTCAGGTCATCGACATCGACATGAGATACAACGCCTTGCTTGGCAGGCCTTGGATACACAATATAAAGGCAGTGCCCTCGACCTTGCACCAGGTGATAAGGTTCCCCACAAGGGATGGCATCACGACAATACATGGAGAACAACGGGCATCGAGGGAAATGTTTGCGGTCCACAATGAGACGCCGACCCCCATGCACTTGGACTCAAACGAGGAGAGAAGCATGCAGACTCTTGGAGACGACGAGGAAGATTTCTTCGCCCCCCGAACTTTCATTGCCCTTGAAGAATCGGATGCGACCAAGTCGATAGTCGAAGAGTTGGAATAGACTGTTCTGATCAAGAACCTCCCGGATCTCAAGTTATACCTGGGAATGGGGTTGATCCCCGAACTCAAGACAGGGTTTATCCAATTTCTTAGTAACAATATCGACTGTTTTGCCCAGTCCCACCTAGATATAATAGGTATCTCACCGAAAATAACCTTCCACCGGCTGAGCGTCGATCCCAAATTCAAACCCGTGAAGCAAAAGAGGAGACCGTAGTCTGAGGTAAAACGTGCCTTTATCAAAGAGGAGGTAACAAAACTTCTTAAAATCGGATCCATTAGGGAGGTAAAGTATCCCAAATGGCTAGCTAACGTAGTGGTAGTGCCAAAAAAGGGGAATAAGCTAAGGATGTGTGTAGATTATAAAGATTTAAACAAAGCATGCCCCAAAGATTCCTTCCCGCTGCCTAATATCGATCGTCTGATCGATGCCACGACCAGCCATAAGACCCTCACCTTCCTCGATACCTACTCAAGGTACAATCAGATCCAGATGAACCCCGAGGATCGGGAAAAGACCTCATTCATCACGAAATATGGTACATATTGCTATAACGTGATGCCCTTCGGGCTAAAAAATGCAGGGGCGACATACCAGTGCCTAGTTAATAAAATGTTTGTGCATCAAATAGGTAAATCAATGGAAGTATACATTGATGATATGCTAGTTAAATCCTTGCGCGCAGAGGACCATCTGACCCATTTGCAAGAAACTTTCAATATCCTCAGAAGCTACAACATGAAGCTCAATCCCGAAAAATGTGCCTTTGGAGTAGGCTCGGGAAAATTCCTGGGTTTCATGGTCTCAAATAGGGGGGTCGAGATCAACCCCGACAAAATAAGGGCCATCGAAGAAATTACGATGGTGAACAACATAAAAGCTGCCCAACGGCTGACGGGGTGGATCGCGGCCCTAGGTAGATTCATATCGAGGTCGTCAGACAAAAGCCATCACTTCTTCACCCTACTCAAAATAAAGATCAACTTCGAATGGACTCCGAAATGCCAACACGCCCTGGAAGAACTAAAACGGTATCTGTCTAGCCCGCATTTGCTGCACACGCCCAAGGAGGATGAAACGTTGTACCTAATGTGGTCGTGTCCAAAATAGCAGTGAGCATTGTATTAGTCCAAGAAGAGCAAGGTATGCAATTTCCTGTGTATTATGTAAGCCGAACCTTGGGGAACGTCGAAACCCGGTACCCCCATCTAGAAAAATTGGCACTCGCACTAATAAGCGCCTTGCGCAAGCTGAAGCCTTACTTTCAGTGCCACCGTATTTGTGTCCTATCGACTTATCCTCTCCGGAGCGTACTACACAAACCTGAGTTGTCAGATCGACTGGCCAAATGGGCCAATAAACTCGAAGGATATGATATTGAGTATCAACCTTGGACGACCATTAAATCCCAAATCCTGGCGGATTTTGTGGCCAATTTTTTTCCATCCCTCATCCCCGAGGTAGAGAAGGAACTTTTACTAAAGTCAAGCACGTCCTCCGGGGTATGGACCCTATTCACGGATGGTGCCACAAACGTCAGAGGATCTGGACTCGGTATAGTCCTAAAGCCGCCCGTCGGCGGCATAATCAGACATTCCATAAAAACCACAAAGCTAACTAACAACGAAGCTAAGTATGAGGCTATGATTGTAGGTTTGGAGTTTTCTAAGGGCTTGGGAGCCGAGGTTATTGAGGCAAAATGCGACTCGCTCCTCGTGGTAAGTCAAGTGAACCGGAGATACAAAGCCCGGGAGGACAGGATGCAGAGATATCTGGATAAGATCCAAATGATGTTGCGCCACTTCAAAGAATGGACCTTAGTCCATGTACCCCGAGAGCAGAACAACGAGGTTGATTCCCTAGTGAACCTGGGATCGTCTGCTGAGGAGGAAGACCTGCTCCCCGGAGCTATTGTCCAATTTTTCAAGTCTGTAGTCGAGGAAGGTCACGCGAAAATCAACTCCACCAGCATGACATGGGATTGGAGAAACAAATACACCATTTATCTAAAGGACGGGAAACTGCCCGCCGATCCAAAAGAGTCGAGGGCCTTACAAACCAAAATGGCCCGGTTCTCGCTCGAAGAAAATGGGGCCCTGTACATGAGAACTTTCGATGGCCCCCTGTCAGTATGCCTAGGATCGGGTGACACAGATTATGTGCTCTGAGAGATCCACGAGGGAACTTGCGGAAACCACTCCAGGGCAGACTCCCTAGTCCGAAAGGTAATCAGAGCAGGCTACAATTGGGATAGCATGGAAGGGGACGCCAAGGAGTTCGTCCGAAGATGCGACAAATGTCAGATATTCGCCCCCATGATCCACCAACCCGTCGAACAGCTACATTCCATTTTATCACCATGTCCATTCATGAAATGGGGAATGGACATCGTTGGCCCCTTGCCAACGGCACCAGGTAAAGCTAGATTCATTTTGTTTATGACTGATTACTTCTCAAAATGGGTGGAAGCGCAGGCCTTCGAAAAGATAAGAGAGAAAGAAGCCATCAATTTTATATTGAACACGTCATATGCCGGTTTGGGATCCCATCCGAAATAACATGTGACAACGGGAGGCAATTCATCGGGAGCAAGGTAACACAGTTCATTGAGGACAACAAAATCAAAAGGATCCTTTCGACGCCATACCACCCGTGTGCGAATGGCCAGGCCGAATCCACGAATAAAACCATCATTCAAAACCTGAAGAAGAAATTAGAAAGCGCCAAGGGACAATGGCGAGAGATGCTGCCCGGGGTGTTATGGGCGTATCAGACGACTCCAAAATCAAACATAAGGGAGACACCTTTCTCTCTAGTGTATGGTGCCAAAGCACTAATACCAGTGGAGGTTGGTGAACCAAGCGCCAGATTTCGGCACGCTAGCGAAGAATCAAACAGTGAGGCCATGGCAACGGCCCTTGAGCTGCTCAATGTAAGACGAGAAGCCTCGCTGGTTCGAATGGCTACCTAGAAGCAGAAAATCGAAAAATACTACCACATGAGAATGAATCTTTGATATTTCAGAATCAGAGACTTAGTCCTAAGGAAGGATACTCTCAACACGCGAAACCCCAATAAAGGGAAGCTAGGCCAGAATTGGGAAGGGTCGTACCGTGTCCTCGGGATAGTTGGCAAAGGCTCCTATAAGATTGGCACCATGGAAGGCGAGCAACTCCCGAGAAACTAGAATGTGTCGATGCTCAAGCGGTACTACTGTTAGGTCACCTGATCATGAAACCCCATAGGGGCCCTCGGGCAGGCGTCGAACTCTTTTTCCCTCAGTCAGGCGTTTTATCCCGAAACAGGTTTTTTGCCGGCAGGATTTTCCAACGAGGCGATGTTGGCACACTCCCTAAAAAAGAATTCAAAGGGCCTACGGGACTCCCTTTGCAGTCCGCCCAGCTTTGGAAAATGACGAACGAGGCTCTAACAGGAGGCAATGCACTGGGCCAAGCAGCCTGAGGAGTCGTACCCATGTGGGCCGAGCTCGCAGCAACAGGACAACATGTATTTACAGCCTATATTTATCCCAAGCAATAAAGAATATCTTTTTGGCATTTCATACTTCGAAAAAGGCTATTTCGGCATATTCACAGCAAAGGCCTCTCCGCCGAATATGTCCAGAGATACTCGGAGACTTAAACGGTTCAACACCCATACGACCCTAGGGTCAGAACCCCGGGCTCACAAAGCCCTCACAATGCAACTCCGAGTTCAAGAGAAGCGGTCTTCAAGCTTAAACAAACTCGATGACTCTGAAACTGTCGCCAATCGCTGTGCACTGGAAAATCCTAAACTGTAAGACCCCTAGCGGGAAGACTCGGCATAACCAGATCTATTCTACATCATACAAACTGTAAGACCTCAATAGGCATGACAAACTGTAAGACCTCAATATGCATGACAAACTATAAGACCTCAATAGGCATGACAAACTATAAGACCTTAACAAGCATGAAAACCCCGAAGTTTAGGCTATACATCGTATTTGTAAGAATCCCTAAAGGGCATACCCTCGGTGTAGACGCCTAAACTATCGCTTGGTACCAAAAATGGCTACGGCCAATGCACATGGCTACAGTCAAAACGACTGATACAACCAAAATAACACGACTCGGGGACGCCCGACTGTCGCTAAAAATCACAGGCCACTACTTTGAATATACTTCAGAAAGAACCGGTTAAAACAGGCTTCCCTCAACAGGCAAACACGAGCTCCGACCATGTCGGCTCTAAATTGCAAGAGCATCGATCTACTCGACCTACGAGCTATGAACCTTACGAGGTGCTCAAAACATCACCGACAACGACTTGAAATCGAGGTTCCTCTGGAACCGACGACAGGTCAGGCAAAAATACTCTAAAAAGACCTTAACGAGCGGAAATAAAGCCTACAAAAAAACCCACGGGCAAAAACAACATAAGAGCCATTTTCACCAGCTAAGCAAGCCTACGGGCTTCATATTGAAAGATCTTTACGACCAAAAAGCGTAAGAGCCATTGTCGCCGGCTAAAAAATTTTGACAACTTGAGGATTAAAATGAGCTCGAATCGTAACCCGATTCGGAGGCCGGATCCAAAATATTTAACTATGCAAACCTCAGGGCCACATACTAAAAGGTCTCAAAGACAAAATGGCATAAGTGCCACTATTGCCGGCTAGGAAATCGAGGAAATTTATTACAACTCGAATCGCAACGCGACTCGAAGACTGGACCCGAAAACTGCAATATGCCTAAGGGCATGAGTGCCACTATCGCCGGCCAAGAAATCGAGGAAGTTTAAGGGTCGATTACAGATCAAATTGCAATGTGACTCAGAGACTGGACCCGAAAACTGCAGTACGCCTGAGGGCATGGCATAAGTGCCATTATCGCCGGCCGAGTAAACCGCCAGGCCATGTGCCTGTAAGGTCACTTTGACCCAGAGCATAAAGGGCCATCATCATCCACCCATGTAGGCAGGAAAGAGCTTGAGGATCAATTGAAGCTCGAGTCACAATGCGACTCGAAGACTGGACCCAAAACAGTTGGAACGGCAAATGCCCAAGGGCAAGATATAAAAACGATTGCTACCTGCCTGCACGGGCACAATAAATTTGAGGACAAGAAGGCTCGACCCAGAGCCCAACTCGGAGACTAAGCCTAAATAGCCAGGCCAAGCACGGAGGCCCCAGCACCTGCTCGCGCCAAGGATTGCACTTAAGAGCCCCCGAGTTTGTCCGATCCGTTCCGGGCCTATGAGGACCTCGCTAAACACCAAAACCAGCCGGCCCGATCGAGAGAAACAACAGAAAAAAGGTACAAGAGAAATAAAGCTTCAAGTTTCTTCTTATATATTACATGCGCAAAAAAGCGCATTCTCCATCTACACGCATGCCCTACATATATCAAAGACAAAGCGACAAAATGGCAAAGTCCAAAGCGACAAAATGGAGAAGTCTAAAGCGACAAAATGGCAAAGTCTGGAGCGATAAAATGGCAAAGTCTACACTCTACGCTAAAGGGCTACATCTTGTCAAATTTGCCCTCCACAACGTCAACAAGAAATAACCGAGCGTCCTGCTCGTCTGCCCTTGCTCGAGCCAATTCCTCCGAGAGGACGAAGCCCCTTGCACCGACCTCCTCGAGTACCTCTCTTCGGGATCTACAACAAGAATATTCCTCGATCCTCTTCCCTCGATCGAGGGCTCGCTTCAGCTCGACTTGGGCATCAACAACATCCTTCATACAAATCGCCATCTCATGATTGGCCTTGGTTCGGCTTAGTGTCGCTTCTGCCGGGGCATCAATTATCTCGGCTCTAACCTTTGAGAGGTCAGATTCGAGTTTCCCAATCATATCCGCATGAACTCAATAGAGGGAGGAGGGCACGAGGCACGGGGAAACTGTACATGAACTCACCACAAAGTGAAGCCGAAGGACTTCCTCAAAGTCGGAACACATTTCTGTTGATCTTTACCTTACGGCCCCAGAAGAACCGACCTCGGGCATGGCGAATTCGCTCAAAGGAACCGTCGGCCGAGAATCAGGCGCTTCGAGAGTATGGGACCCAGGCGACGCCCCTTCCTCAGAAATGTGAGCCTGACCAGCACCACTAAAGGCTCCATCACACCGCGGGTGCCCCATCCCAAAGAACTTTTCGGTATCTACAAACAACGAATCCAACACAAATGGGAGGGGAAAATATTACCTCGGGTATATGAAGGCAAGGCAACGGTAGCATACACACATACCTTGGTACTGTGCTCCCCATCCGGTACGAAGTACAACTCGCCACCTACACTCGTCACAAGACGAATGGGTCACCAGCTTTCAGACCCAGCCGGGCAGATCATGGACATCACCCGGCATCCAAGAAGTTGCTGCAACAAAGGAGACAACATTATTACACAGTTGATTTTTGCTATAGGCGAAATCTGAAAAAGCGCCAAATGCCTCACTTATGTGCATAATTCCACCCTTCGGGAAATAGCAAAAACACCACAGAGATAATGTCGGTCGTCTGAACCTGGATAAACCAACTGGCCCACTCTCGATCCCCGCTTTCCTCGTCATCAATAACAAAGGGCGTGGATGAGCGACATCTCAGAGTTAGCAGGCCTCAATGATGAAAGGGCCGATATAGCCTGACAAGGTGATCAAGTGTGATTTCAAGCCCGGTCTTCTCCATGAAGAACCTCATCATCAACGTTGTACACCAAAACGATGGATGAATCTATGCCAGGGTAACCCGATACTTCAAGAAAAAATCAAGAACGACCCTATCAGGGGGGACAAATGCAAAAGGGTATAGGTATACGCTCAAGAATCCATTGGTGGAGTCCGCAATGCCCTTATCTGGGGAAAGCACCTGCAGTGTTATCCCCTTGCTCCACCCGTAGTATCTCCTCGCCATCTCCAGGTGTTACTCTCTTATCAAGGATGTTGTCTCCAGAGCGAACTCCCTCGATTCCTAAGCACTAGGAGCAATACCCCATGTCCCCTGCCGGATCGGCCCCGAAGTGGTTTCCATGACTATGGTGAAACTAACAGGTCAAAGCAAGCGCGCGTACCAACACATTTTGCGCTTAAAGAGATGAAGTACCCCATGCCAAAGCAGAAAGAAGGCTATATAAAAATAGTGAAGTCTTGCAAAAAAGTCGAAGCCTACCCACATATATGCGAGAAGCAGCGACGATTCACCTGCCCGAGGCAGGCCCCGGGAAGCCAACAACCTCGATACAGATCGACAAGTCAATACCCGATCCACAAAGCATACTTCAACGAGGAGTCAAGACTTGAGGGGCCGTTTGTATTATCTCCGAGCTCAAGATAGCACTCTATGTCAAGAACCCCCGGCCTAAATAAGTTGGACTTCGGGAAGCTTTAAACGCCAACACTTGACGCAAGGCAAGTATCTGGTCTCGTGATCCCCCCTTTCTGAAAAGAGGAATAAACACAGGAAGCTCCGATCGCGAAAGTTCCACGAAGGTCCGAGGAAGTGCCTAAATACAGGCAAACTCCTCAGCAGAAGTCTATCCTGTACATTCTAAAGGGGCTATCTACATCAAGATCAATAGGGACCCCCGGGTACCCGAAGATGACCTTCAGTACAGGGTAACATTCGCGAAGGCCCCAGAATTCGACGCATGATCTCCATACAACTCAAAGGGTGTCGATAACCCGGACCTATCAGATCAATCCAAGATTGGTCCGAAGTACGGCGTGGATTCGGATGAGAGCTATGCCAATCAATAGAAGACTAGGACGGACGCCCACCGCCAAGTCCGATATCAGCAGCCAGCAAACAAAAGAAAGCATTCAAAGGGCCTCGAAGGGAATGAGAGAATACAGAAACAAAGCAAAGTTCGAAAGCAAAAATCAAAGGGGTGCAATTAATGAAGTTGAAAAGAACGAGCCTGTGGATGTCCAATCACCATGAATCTCAAGACAGCAGTTGCATCATCGGTACATCGTCACCGAAAGAAGCTCAAGGAGTCAAGTGTCAGAATCATTTCCCATCTCTTCATTATGGGAAACGCGGAGATTATCTATATGCAGCGAAATTAGAAGACTTGATTTCTCGCTGTCGGGACATTTCGGAAGCATGCCTCGGGGCACCGAGGGTGGGAGGCCGCGACCAAGTTCCCGACCTCGGGGCTCGTCGGATCCCGATCGGAGGAAACGAAGACTAAAGCCAAGACACGGAGGGAATCCCCCAAGGCACATGGCTACATCTGACAAGCCCGACCTATCTAGAGCCTATGTTGAGGCATCACGTCAAACCATCCCATCTCCATACTTTGTGTTTAATTTCCACATATTTGTACCATACCGTGTTCCCTCGCCTATATAAGGGAACCCATACCACTTTGTAAAAGGCTGATGTTGCTCCATTTCTCCACTAAAGCAATAATATCTCTCTCTATCTCTCTCTTTCTCCTATTTTGTTCGTTCTCACTGGCTCGAGGCCGCTTTAACATCTATTGTCTTCTTACTTATTTCATGCTATATTGCGCAACTTTGGCCGTAAAGAGCCTTGCTTGATCATATCCTTAATTGTTATCCTATTCCTGGTTGCCCCCGGTAGCTCGAGCTCGATTTGAGTCCCGACCCTGAGGTCCTTATCGACCGGTTTTGCATCCGGGAAACAGGCCCCTTCGGTTTGATTATTGTCTTGTTTTAGCTCGCATTTCATCGTTAAGCTTCACGTTATTAGCATCAACTGCTCTAACAACTAGCTCGGGAATAGATCGCATATTTTTAGAATCTCATTTACAAATTAAATTGTTGTTACCATTTTCACGGTAAACATGTTTCTACTACTTAATGTTGTTTAGATTTAACAACTCTAATCAGTAGGCAAGTTAAATAGGATCCTTCACATATTGGCCTAGCTCAGTACTTTACAACCTTTGCTCACTTAGATATCATGTTCTAGGATTTGTTTTCTTTAGTGTTTGAATGTTGTTTGAAGACGTGCACTTATATGATATGCTTGAGGAGGTAACTGTGAGCCTCTAACTTGCTTTATATGCAGTCCTAAATTGTTCTTTCTTGTCACCTAGAATTTTCTGCTTTTAAGCACCTTAGGGGTTGTCTAGAACTGCCCAGATTTAGAGGTCCTAAAATACCTCTAGGGCCACAAGGAAGGGATGGGTAGTGCACGCATAGGCATTGTCAAGGTTACTAGAATGCTTTAGGCTATGACCAAGGGGTGGGAAGGGTAGATATGGAATATGATGACTACAAACTAATGTCACGTGTAGCCCCTCATTGAGGAGTGTTTATCGGACATTGTGTGGGTGATCCTATAGGCTAACCAACCTAGGACCCCTCCTTTCCCAAATTCCTTTCGTTTAAAACTTTGTTTTATATGTACACAACTTGTTCAAATCTTTTGTCTATTATCTAAGTCATAAAATATCCAACTTGCTCTCATTTGCAATTATGTGTTTAAAACTATTTATTTGTTAATGGACTAATTCACAAGTATAAGTTCAGCCGGGACCCACAGTTGTGGACCAAGAGGGGTTCCTAACACCTTCCCCTCGAGGTCATTTCGAGCCCTTACCCTAAATCTCTGGTAATGCAAACCAATCCAAGAGTTAATCGCTCTAGATGCCCTAATGCACTATAATCCGTTAGGTGGTGACTCTTCAAATACCCAATTCCCAAAAGAAAATGAGTTATTACCCACCATGTAATGTCGAAACCCAAACTTCTTCTCCACGGAGGAAAAAAAAGAGGCGCGACAGCATGGCGACTCTGCTGGGGATACCTTTAGGCTCTTACCACAACGAACTTATTTTTATTAATCCAAGCATGCTTTATCCCATACTCTTCTCCCTTATTTGAATTTAACTGTCTGTTTCCTTTTAAGCATTTATAATTCTTTATCCCTGAAAATGACTTGTCTCTTTGTTTTCTTTTTCCTGTAACTGTCTTTCAATTATTTAAATATTGTATTTATTTTTCCTACTTGCAAGTACTTGACTACATGTTATTAATTATTGCATAAATCATGCTCCACATCATATTTCACTTGTGCATATCAAATCCTATAGCAACGCTTTAATGAGTGGTTGCGCTCTTTCTATTTACTACTCTTAAATTCAGAAAGGCTTTTTTGCGGTAAAACCAGTCGATCAATGGTGCAGTCGACGGTTCCGTGCCTTCCCCCTCAAGTTGTCCGCTTGTGAGTACCAGTCTAAAACCCCATAGTAGCCTTACTCTGATTAAAATTGTGCATGCATCATGGTCAAACCTAGTCGGATCAATATGTTGTCCAATGATCCTTTAAGATAAGCCTTATCCAAAAGTCCATCGGGTTTTCCATAATCCCAACGGACACAACCACATTCTATGCATTAATTTGGAGAACTAAATGTCGATATGTTGATCATAAATGTATAAATAGTCGAGTCTGGTGGAGGTAAGGCCTATCTCTTTTGTTTTGTTGAAAATGAGGCATGAGGTCCCCAGATTCGATATGGTTAGAAACATCCCACCAATGCTACTAGATTGGTGAGAGGAACTTTCCTCAAGTGACAAGAAACATGTGAGAAAGTACCTGGGTAACCTGCCTTCCTTGCTAGATATTGAGCCAAACAACAAATTGATCGAGGTTGCCACTTTATTCTTGGATAGTGAAAGGGCTGTGTTTCGTTTTGGTGACATAGAAATGACACCACTCCTAGAAGAAATTGGAGGGCTTGCGGGGTTGACTTGGGATAGTCCCGGGTTATTGGTACCAAAAAATCGTACTAGCAGGGGATTTTTAAAGATGATGGGGCTAAAGAAGAATGTCAACCTAGTGTGCTTGAACGAATCTTACCTACCTTTCGAATACCCGTACGAGAGGTATGGCCATAGCAAGTCTTTTCGTACCTACCATGATGAGATCTCTCTCACTTCTCTAGGTCACATCCACCGCAGAGTGTTCGCATTTGTTGTATGCTTCTTAGGTCTGATAGTGTTCCCAATAAAAAAGGGAAGAATCCACATTAGGTTGGCCATGGTCGCCAAGACTTAGATGGAAGGGATTAATGGACAGACATATACCATAGTCCCCATGATCATAACCGACATCTACAGGGATCTGGAGCACTGTCAAAGAGGGGTCAAGCATTTCAAGGGTTGTAACGTGTTGTTGTAGTTAAGGTTGTTGGAGCATTTCCAAAAGGGTCTTTATCGCCAAGAATTTCCGCAAAGGGCTTGGAACGAACATATTGCCTTCCATCACCCCAAGTGGATGACTTACATTCCAGTCATATTTACTCAGCCAGTGAGTGCCAAAGAATGGGTAGAGTTCTTCGACAATCTGATCGAGGAACAGGTGCAATGGATGTTTGAATGGTTCCCAACAGACGAATTCATCATCAGATCTAGGGATGCTCCGTACATGGTGCTGATCAGGTTGAGAGGGATATACCCATATGTCCCTATCCGAGTTATAAGGCAAGCAACTAGGAAACAGGTTGTACCAAGGGTTGTCAAGATGATTCATTTCAAGGCTGACTTTCAAGACAACGGCGTCCCTTACAAGTGTCAAGCTCAGCATATGTGGCACTGCAAAATTATTGTGGAAAAGAACACCGTTGAGCCAGACAGGTATCACGTAGGGTGTGAGCCTCTCTACCCGGCATGGTTAGAGGACAATTTGAAAGGAACGGTGAAACCAGGGTCCGGTCGAGGGAACAGAATCATAAATGAAGAAGCTGAAGCTCAAGTCAAATACAACAGGTTGCGCAAAGGGGTCCACAACTCTGAGAATAAGCACCGGGAAATACATGAGAGGAGTGTGAGGTTGATCGAGGAATGGAAAGAAATCGCAGTCACTTCCAACAGGAAACTGGAATATCTGGAGCGAGGAATAGTGGAGCTAGAAGGTAAAGTCATAAAGTGGATCGAAGATTGCCAGAATGCTGAAGAAGCTGAAGGAGGACATCTAGCCAGAGCCTACTTGTTGATGGGTCTACGCGAGCTGGGGAACCTATATGATGGAGTCAAGAAGATCGAATATGGGGAAGGTCCTTCCGGGACCAAATAGGCTAGATTTATTTGCTTTTCCTAAAAATGTAATAAGGTCAAGTGACAGTAGTGACTTATTTTTATTATTATCTTAGTGTCGTTTTGGGATTTGTCTATTTTTATATTATGAAATGAAGAATTTGTTGGCATTTAAAGTTCTCCAAATTCATTTGTCGCTAGGCCTACCTCGGGCACAACGAGGTTCCCAAAGTAGGACACGAATTTGCATTTCCGCAATATGTGTTTAAATACTGCAAACATTTCAGGATCCTTGCTGACTTTTTACCTTTTTTTGTTTTTCCTTATTTATATTATTCTCATCCCATTAGGTTGGTTCACTCATACTGGCCTCATCAGCGTACCATACCAGATCTAGAGGCCCTCCACCTCCTCCTCCTCCAAGCAACACAAAAGGCAAAGGAAAAGCAAAAATGGACGACTTAAGTGGCATCCGAAAGGAGAATGTTGAGAACGCAGAAACCTCAGATAGCCGTAGTACTCCGACCCCAAATAATCTAGTCCTGAGACTAGAAAAAAAGATACTAGAATTGCAAGGAGAACTTAAGCAGGTTCGTAACTTGGCAAACTTGTCACTTACCCTGAATGTCCCCGACATCAACCAACAGAACACAAAGAACCCAATACCTCCGTAGAACACATAAAACCAACATCCACAAAATCCTACCGCACCAAATCAATATGCAACTCCACCCCAAAATCTCAATCCACTACCAATACCAACTCCGCCACAACATCACCATCAACCAATTCAGTATCCACCAACCACCACTTAGCACACTCCCCAAAACACACCACAACCCATTCCCAATCCCCAAAACTCCACCAATGACCCTCATTACACCCAAATATCTAGCACCCATCAAAGCAACCCTATATATGTGGAAACTATACCTCACTCTACTCAACCAATCTTCTATACACTGAAATCCTCCGAGAAAGACCTGTTCATTAAAAATATGGCTGAAGAACTCAGGAAGTTGATGAGTCCGAGTTTAGGGTGTTGAAGGCCATAGAGGAATAGAAGGTTTAAACTATGAAGACCTATGCATATAGCCAGATGTAGAACTACCAGAGGGGTACAAACCTCCCAAGTTCAAAATGTTCGACGGCATAGGTGATCCCAGGGTTCATCTAAGGACCTATTATGACAAGCTTGTCGGGGTCGGGAAAGATGAAAAGATTCGGATGATGCTCTTTATGAGGATTTTACTAGGGATGCTTTGTCTCGGTATATCAGCCAAAATCCCAAGAAATTGGTCAAATTGGGTAAGTATGGCGTCATATTTCATGGACTGGTTCAGGTTTAACACAGAGAATGCACTTGATGTTTTCTACATTTAGAATCTTAAGAAGAAACCTGCTAAGACTTTCCATAAGTATGCTACTCATTGGAGATCGGAGGAAGCCAAGGTCAAACCATCTCTGGACGAGGAACAGATGAACAAATTCTTTGTCAAAGCATAGGATCCGCAGTATATGAAAGGTTGATGGTTATCGAAAATTATAAATTCTCTGATATCATCAAGCTTGGAGAAAGGATCGAGGAAGGAATCAAGAGCGGGATGGTAACAAATTTTGAGGCACTACAGGCCACAAATAAGGTATTACAATCAGGTGGCATATCAAAGAAGAGAGAGGTTGGGGTAGTAATGGTAGCCCAGGGCCCATAATCCCTCTTGTCTATCAAACACCTCCACCCACATATCAAACACTTCCACCCACATATCAAACACATCCACCCATATATCAATCACCTCCACCCACATGCCAAGCATCACCGCTTACATATCAGCCTTCATTTTCCATATATTCCCAACCAGCCACTGTCCATCACACTTATAATTCCCAACCATCCCATTTCCAATCGCCTCCAAATCACCAAAACTTTCCAATACTAAGACCCAATTTAACCGCAAGCCACCCAGATAATACACTACTATTGCTGAGCCCATCGACCAACTATATGAAAGGTTGAAAGCTGCAGTTTACGTCACTCCTATTCCCGCTGTGGCATTAGAAAACCCATGCCAATGGGTCAATCCTAACAAAACTTGTGTGTACCATTCCGGTATGAAGGGGCCACACACTGCTGAGTGCTTAACATTGAAGGATAAGATCCAGACGCTAATTGACAACAATGTCATACAAGCAAAGGAAGTCGCACCTAATGTCCGGCAACAATCCCCTCCCTGATCATAGAGGTGATGGTGTACATGTAATACAGAAAAATGAAGAATGGGACCCTGAGAGGTCAATTGGGCTTATTCGAGAAGGTGATGACTTTAAAGTTGTTGTCACACTTACCCCTATTATGGTACAGACTCAGTCACCAATCGAGGTAGAGGTGGCTCCGCTTGTAGCCACCCCCGCTCCATTTGAAGTATAAGTGGTCACACCTTTCACTGTGACAGTATCAACCACACCCCCATTCAACTCAAAAGAATATCCTGGGATTATGTTGCCGAGGCACGATGAAAAGGAAAGGCCAAGGTAAGGGAATCTGACGCTGCACAAGGAATGACAAGAACTGGAAGAGTCTATACACCTGAACATTTGGGAGGTTCAAGTAAGGAAGCCACTACTAGGCAGCCTATCATTGTGATCGGACCAGATGACCTATGGAGGAAAGTACAAGAAAATGAGTATTCTATTGTTGACCATCTGAACAAAGTCCCTGCTCAAATATCTATCTTGTCACTATTGCAGAATTCAGAGGCACACAAGAACGTTTTGATGAAAGTACTGAACGAGGCTTATGTACTCAATAACATCACTGGTGGACAAATGGCCAACATGGTTGGGCAAGTGCTGGAGAGCCATAAGATTATCTTCCACGAAGATGAGCTACCGCCTGAGGGTTTGAATCACAATTGATCATTGCATATCACAGTGCAATTTGAAGACAAGTTCATTGCCAGGGTCCTGGTTGACGGAGGTTCAAGCCTAAATATTTGTCTGTTGGACACTCTGAAAAGGTTGGACAAAGGTTTCCATGAGATATGGGTAGGAAACAAGAATATGAAAGCTTTTGATGGGTCCTAGAGGGCCACGATCGGGGAAATCAACCTTTGCTTGCAGATGGGGCCAACTTAGTTTGACGTCGAGTTTTAGATGCTTGACATACCGACCTCATATAACCGACCATGGATCCATGTTACTGGAGCCGTGCCTCCACACTACCTCAAGCCGTGAAATTTGAATGGAGCCATCAGGAGGTGATCATCCACGGATATGGGAGTAACCCCATCTACACCAGTCAAACTATCCCGACCATTGGACATAGAAGGAGGCTAGGAGGGGAAACCTATCATCATATTGAACGGGTCAAAGCCGTCGAGAAGGATAAGTGGTGGAGTAACAAAATAGAAAGCATATTACATGGTACGAATATGAACCTGGCAAGGGGTTGGGAAAGAATCTTCAAGGTATTACTAAACCGATACAGCTGAAAAATCAAGGTACCACCTTTGGGCTCGGATACCAGTTTATATGGAAAGATTACAATGATTAGTTTCTTCCATGGCGTGGACCGTATTACCCTCTTGAGCAGCCGGTGCCACGTTTGGAACAAGCTTTTCACCAAGATGATACGATATGGGGGACTGTAGAAGAGGAAGCACTAGCCGGGTTGAAGAATTTGTTCTTGGAAGATGATTATATGGAATGTAGTGCCATAATTAAGGAGGAGTAGGAAGAAGGCATCACTATTTAGGCCGTAAAGAAGGGAGATGTTCTCAAGAACTGGACTGCCACACCATCCCGAGCTCGCCAAGTCCCTGGGTAGCTTGGCAAAATTACTTCTATAGCCATTCTAGGCACTTAAGATTTCCTGTAATTTTGTTTTAAGATTTACTTATTTCAAAATAAATGCTCGATTCCTCGAGCCGTATTTTGTCTGGAAAATTTTTCAAGTTTTAATCAAATGCATTTGCTCTTTATCTTTACATTTTTCCTTTCTACAGCATTATTATTACTTTTCCTGATGAACCAGTGACTGTGACATGTAATCAGGCAACGCAACATAAGAATAGTGATTTAGAGGAAGAAGATGAGATACCCGAGGAAATTGTCAAGGAGGTTGAAAATTTTGAAAATAAGCCTAAGTACAATCTGGACGAGACCGAAACAGTAAATTTGGGAGACACCAAAACCGTCAAGGAGACTCGCATTAGCATTCACTTGTCACCAACATAGAAGGAAGAGTACATTCAGTTCCTAAAAGAGTATGAGGATATTTTCGCATGGTCATATGATAATATGACCATTTTGAGCACATCTATAGTGGCTCACAAGTTGCCTACTAATCCCATGTGTCCGCCAGTCAAGTAGAAACTCAGAAAGTTCAAACCAGACATGAGACTAAAAATCAAGGAGGAAGTTACCAAGCAAATCAAAGCCAAAGTTCTCAGGGTGGTTGAATACCCAACCTGGTTAGCTAACATTGTGCCAGTTCTGAAGAAGGATGGGAAGGTCAAAGTATGTGTTGACTATCGGGATTTAAACAGAGCAAGTCCCAAGGATGACTTCCCACTGCCAAATATACACATCATGATCGATAATTGCACCAAGAATGAACTCCAATCCTTTGTAGATTGCTTTGCGGGTTATCACCAGATTTGGATGGATGAAGAAGATGCAGAGAAGACAGCTTTCATCACACCGTGGGGTGTATACTGTTACAAGACGATGCCATTCAGTCTGAAGAATGTTGGGGCTACTTATATGAGAACCATGACAACCATATTCCATGATATGATACACAAAGAAATAGAGGTGTATAAATCTTACCATATCAAGATGAAGCCAAAGGGAAATTCTCTCCCAAATGGCAAGGTCCATATATGGTTCACAGGGTACTAACAGGAGGAGCACTCATACTTGCAGAAATGGACGGAGAATTCCAGAGCAAGTCCAGCCAACGCCGTCGCATGCCAAAAAGTCAGTAATCAGTAATCAGTATTCTCAAAATTCTGAAGAAGATCTAGCAAGGCTTATTATCCGCAAACAGTTAAAAGATCATCCACCAAACTGGGGCAGAATTTTGAGGATGACCCTCAAAATTCCAACATAAGAGAGCTGTAATGCCTTTGAAATGTGTTACGGTCACTAGTTCATCGAATGTATCAATATATTTCTAAAATAACTCTATTTTTTATCAAATTGCATATTTTTGAAAACTCTATTTTCATAGCAGTCAGGTGTCACCCAGGGGAACTCGAAAGGATTTCAGAATGGAGCAAAGCAAAGCTAGTCGACAGAAGTACGAACCAATCTTCCCCCCCCCCCCCACAAAACTTACAATTTTTCTTTGAACACAGGCACATCCGACGTAACAGTAACATCCACGTAGCAATATCACTATCAATCAGGCCACCAGACACCAAATATATCTCCAACTAAGACATATACTACTCTTATTTGCTACGTGCTCTTTGTATGAGGCTAATCCTTGCCTTCCTATTTGCATGAGGCTAATCTTTGCCTCCATACTTGCATGAGGCTAATCCTTGCCTCACTATCTGCATGAGGCTAATCCTTGCCTCCCTATCTGCATGAGGCTAATCCCTGCCTCCCTATTTGCATGATTCTAATCCTTGACTCTATACCTGCATGAGGCTAATCCCTGCCTCCCTATTTACACGAGTCTAATCCTTGACTCCATACCTACATGAGGCTAATCCCTTCCTCCCTATTTGCATGAGTCTAATCCTTGACTCCATACCTGCATGAGGTTAATCCTTGCCTCCCTATTTGCATGAGTCTAATCCTTGACTTCATACCTACATGAGGCTAATCCCTGCCTCCATATTTGCATGAGTATAATCCTTGACTCCATACATACATGAGGCTAATCCTTGCCTCCCTATTTGCATGAGTCTAATTCTTGACTCCATACCTACATGGGGCTAATCCTTGCCTCCCTATTTGCATGAGTCTAATCCGTGACTCCACATGCAAGAGGCTAATCCCTACCTCCCTATTTGCATTTGTCTAATCCTTGAATCCATACCTGTATGGGGCTAATCCTTGCCTCCCTATTTGCATGAGTCTAATCATTGACTCCATACCTGCAAGAGGCTAATCCCTGCCTCCCTATTTGCATGAGTCTAATCCTTGACTCCATACATGCGTGAGGCTAATCCCTGCTTCCCTATTTGTATGAGTCTAATCCTTGACTCCATACCTGCATGAGGCTAATCCATGTCTCCCTATTTGCATGAGTCTAATCCTAGACTCCATACCTTCATGAGGCTAATCCCTACCTCCCTATTTGCATGAGTCTAATCCTTGACTCCATACCTGCATGAGGCTAATCCCTGCCTCCCTGCTTGCATGAGTCTAATCCTTGACTCCATACTTGCATGAGGCTAATCCTTGCCTCCCTACTTGAATTAGTCTAATACTTGATTCCATACTTGTATGAGGCTAATACCTACATCTATACTTGCATGAGTCTAATCCTTGACTCTATACCTACTTAAGGCTAATCTTTGCCTCCCTACTTGCATGAGTCTAATCCTTGACTCCATACCTGTATAAGGCTAATACCTGCCTCCCTATTTACATGAGTCTAATCCTTGACTCCATACCTACATGAGGCTAATCCCTGCCTCCCTATTTCCATGAGTCTAATCGTCGACTCCATACCTGCATGAGGCTAATCCCTTCCTCCCTACTTGCACGAGACTAATCATTGACTCCTTACCTACATGAGGCTAATACATGCCTTGACATTTGCATGAGGCTAATACTTTCCTCCCCATTTGCATAAGGACTAAGCACTGTTCCTTTTTGCACAAATTTTACTTTATTTCTAGCACTATTTGTTTGCTCTTCTGTCGGGCTAAGATCTTCCCTCCATTTCACAAGACTAAGCCATGTCTTGTTAACATCATATTATTGCATATCATGGGCTGAATTATCGCCAATCTATCCAAAGGTGTCATAGTCTAAAGGCATCATCCTCATAGCCTGAAGACACTATGTCATGGCCTGAGGATCTCTCGAACTTGCATATCATTATTCAAAGGCGTCATGGTTCAGAGGCACCATCTTCATCGCCTGAGAACATCATTTCATGGCCTGCGAATTCCTCACCGGACAATTCATGGCCCAGGACGTCATAGTCTGAGGACGTCATCTTTAACCGTTTGAAGACAACCTTCATGGTCCAACGGAAATTTGCATCATGATTAAATTTTTGCAAATACATGTTTGTAGCATCTTTTATCTGCAGGTAACCAGTAAGAAACCATTATCCTAGCAGGAGCGATCTCGCTCCAGTTTGTCCAACTGTCCTAAGCCCTAACCATAGCCGCTTTGGCATCCCGTGTTCGTTCTTGCAATAATTTCATCGACATATTCCACAGATAAATCCAGAACTACACATGGCCTGATTCCTGTAAAACTAGGGATATGTAGGCAGTTCGAAGACCGGAGTCCGGCCCCTATCTTTCAAAGCACCCCGTCCGGTCAAAATTGGCCATCATTTCTTTACCCAAAAACTCTTTCATCCTTCCCGGGTAAAAAGGGCAGTTGTTGATACCCAATTTCTTCCTATATATTTTTAATATGCATAATACTTTCAAAATAGCATATATATGCATATATAAGCATGCACAAAGTTCCTATAATTTTAAAGATTTTAAATTAATTTATTTCCTCCCCTTTTAGTAATAAAATCTCCAATAATTATCCCTCAAATTATTGTTGTGGTAATTTAATCACCTAAATTCTATATTCATGCCAAAATATTGTTAAAATATTTTTAGTACATTTTTATAATTGCATTTTGCATTTTTAAAGCTAATTTGCATATAATTGCGATATTAGCCTTATTAGTGTACAATTACGCTTTATATGCACAAAACGATCTTCTATATTTTTAAAATATTAAATATCTATTTTAAATCATTTTAGTATACGAGATTATTTTTAGTATACAAGAGGGATATACCCATATGTCCCTATCCGAGTTATGAGGCAAGCATGCAGGAAATAGGTTGTACCAAGGGTTGTCAAGATGAGTCATTTCAGGGCTGACTTTCAAGACGACGACGTCCTTTACAAGTGCCAAGCTCAGCACATATGGCACTGCAAAATCCTTGTGGAAAATAACACCGTTGAGCCAGACAGGTATCACGGAGGGTGTGAGCCTCTCTACCCGGCATGGTTAGAGGACAATCTGAAAGAATAGTGCACCAGGGGCCGGTCGAGGGAACAGAATCATAGATGAAGAAGCTGAAGATCAAGTCAAATAAAACAGGCTGCACAAAAGGGTCCACGACTCTGAGAATGAGCACCGGGAAATACATGAGAGGAATGTGAGGTTGATCGAGGAATGGAAAGAAATGGCAGTCACTTCCAATAGGAAACTGGAATATCTGGAGCGAGGAATAGTGGAGCTGGAAGGTAAAGTCATAAAGAGGATCGAAGATTTCCATACTGGCCTCATCAGTGTATCATACCAGATCCAAAGGCCCTCCACCTCCTCCTCTTCCAAGCAACATAAAAAGCAAAGGAAAAGAAAAATTGGACGACTTAAGTGGCATTCGAAAGGAGAATTTTGAGAACGCAGAAACCTCAGATGGTCGTAGTACTCCGGCCCCAAATGATCTAGTCATGAGACTGGAACAAAAGATACTGGAATTGCAAGGAAAACTTGAGCAGGTTCGAAACTTGGCAAACTTGTCACTCGCCCTGAATGTCCCCGACATCAACCAAGAGAACACAAAGAACCCAATACCTCCCCAGAACACACAAAACCAACACCCACAAAATCCTACCGCACCAAATCAATATGCAACTCCACCCCAAAATCTCAATCCACTGCCATTACCAACTCCGCCACAACATCACTATCAACCAATTTAGTACCCACCAACCACCACTTACCACACTCCCCAAAACACACCACAACCCATTCCTGATCCCCAAAACTCCACCAATGACCATCATTACACCTAAATCCCTGGCACCCATCAAAGCAACCTTATATATGTAGAAACTATACCTAACTATACCCAACTAATCTCCTATACACCAGAATCCTCCGAGAAGGACCTGCTCATTAAAAATATGGCTGAAGAACTCAGGAAGTTGAGGAGCCGAGTTCAGGGTGTTGAAGGCGACAGAGGAATAGAAGGTTTGAACTATAAAGACCTATGCATACAGCCACCTAACGGATTATGGTGCGTTAGGGCACCTAGAGCGATTAACTCACATAATTGCATGTCTTCAAACAACATTCAAACACTTAAGAAAACAAATCCTAGAACATGATATCTAAGTGAGCAGAGGTTGTAAAGTATTGAACTAGGACAATATGTGAAGGATCCTATTTAACTTGCCTACTGATTAGACCTGTTAAATCTAAACAACATTAAGTAGTAGAAACAGTTTCAGAGTTGCAGAATTTAAACATGCCCAATAGGCTTGCCTAAATGCTGAATAATGGTGTTCTAAGAGAATGATAACTACATTTGATATGGTAAAACAATGGGTAGATTTTAAAATAGACTCCTGAGTTCCTATAGGCATGATGTCTAGTGATAGTGAAGGCAGTATTTGAAAGAATTCATTTCAGGAAAACAAACCACTAGTTAGACCAGTTTCGAAGTAGACTAACATGAATTGAACTGACTTATTTAAACTAAGCTAATTTTAGATTTATAGGTAGAACTTTTGATGTTGTTCCCTATAAGCATGATATCTAGTTGTTTAGAAACTTATAGGCATGATTTTCTAGTGGAAACGAATGTGGATACCCATTAGAACAGAAACTTGAACTTGAACACATGATTAAGTATGGTATCTACGTGTGAAGTTGTTTTTTAAATCTATGGACGTGATTTCTATTATTTGGGACCATTTAACCCTATAGGCATAATTTCTAGCATGGTGAGGCAAACATAACAATTATATTAAATGATCCTATAGGCATGATTTCTAATATGGTACAACAGACATAACAAATATAAAATCCTATAGGCATGGTTTCTACCTATATTACCCCACAAATATGTGACTACCCACCCCTTTCACTAATCACCCTATTATTCGTTTATAAATTATTACAAACCAGATGAATGAATTACATAGATTAAGAAAAAAAGAAGTTACGCTATAGGGAACCTGAAGCAGGCCCAAGTGATTTCCCAAACCTCTAATAGTCTCAAATGCCAATTTCATAGACAATATCATTGTCCAGGTGCGTTAGAGTTCCCTAAGGATCTCAAGGATCCCGGGCAGTGCTCACACCTAGACTTTATAACCAAATTGAGTATGCGCAGTGTGGAAGGACCAGCCTTAGTGTGCCAGAGTTCAGAAGGGTCTCAGAAGGATCCCAAGGCAGTACACACACTGGAGAGGGCAGAACCTAGAGGCTTAGGAGTAGAGTGAGAGTGCTTGACATAGTTTGAAAAGGTTTTTAGCAGGAAATCATTGTGAAAGAGACTTAGTTGAAATAATTTTGTAAATAAGAGGGTTGTTTAGTAAAACAGCTTTTAAGAATAGTTATGTAATTAAACAAACAGCAGGTCAGTCAAACAAGTTCAGCAAACACTCAGGGAACAAATCTCCACACAGGGTCAATTAGGGGTTGGGGACAAATAAAGCAGGTATGATGAACACATAACATGCAGAAGTCCTTTGAACTTGGTGCAAGTAGTAAGACATAGATTCAGGAGTGATAATTAGAACACAGTTACAGAACCAGAGATGCCTAAGGAGATTCATGGGAGTTGGGAGATAGTGGAGTATAGGATTTTATACTAAACATGGCTGAGAATTATATTATAAAAACTTGGGGCAATAGCCCAATAAGTGCATACTAGAACTAGACAACAGTATACAAGCATTAAATAGAGTAGAGTCAAATTACTAGTTCATGAGAGCATGTTGACCCTAAAGAGGTAAGACAGGGCTAGCACAATTAGATGAAGCAACGAGATTAATTACATGTTGAACAGCAAAACCATAGGTAGAAACAAATCAGGAACATGATGAACTAAAGTAGTAAAAGAAACATATTATTTTTGGGACTTGAATTGAAATTAGAGCATACCAGTATAGAGATAGTAAACACAAGGTGAAGAATAGGATAGCGTAATAATTAGCCGTGGTTTTCAGCCAACTGATTCAGAATGATAACAAGTAACAAAGAAAGAAAGAAAGAAGAAAGCTTTAAGTGTGAGAGAGAGTTTTTGAACCAATCTGTTCGTGTCTGTGTTAATGAAAGAGCAGGGTATTTATATTTTGAAAATAGATAGAAAATTAGGCAAGATTCAAAGTTCAGCAATAATTATGGAACCATATACTAATCAGAATCAAATCAATGTAAGTACTTCCATTCAATTAAGGAGTTAAATAACAAATAAGGAAATAAATCAATGTACGACATTTAAGGAAAGATTTCAAATATAGTAAGTATAGGGTAAATAATTAGGGCTAAGTTCAGAAAAACTCTAATTAAGGAGATAGTCAGTAAGAATCAAGTACCAATGCAGACAAGGTAAGTAAATCAATCAAATTGAATAGAAATGGTAGGAATCGAAGGTTTAAAAGAAGGTCTTCCAATCAAACCAAGAAACACGGGATCCAGAATCAATCAAAGAGAAAGTCATGAGTCAGTGTTTAGCATATAAATAAAGTAAGACATGGATAGTAAAAGGTCGACATACAACTCTAGCAAACATGAAAGTTAAACAACACTGATAAAAAGAGGCAAGTCTTGAACAGTTAAGATGAACACAAGCACATAGAATTGATGTAGGTTAGCCTATGAAACTCAGTAGAAACATATTCGAGGCTAGATAGTCACGGAAACTCAAACGAGAACCGGTCAGTCATAAAAACCAAACGAAGAACACTAAAATTAGGGCTTTCAACATAGACAAGTTGAAGATGTAGTAAAATCATAGAATCAGTCAAAATATGCAAGAAATAGAAGTTTAAACACAAAGAATTAGTTAAACAAGGTTTTTAAAAAGGAAGTTTCGAAAACCCTAGTTTTAGAAGGAGCTGAAAAACACTTGAAATCAACGATTCTTGTAAAGAAGCTCAAGGACAGTGTAAAATATTAAAGAAACAAACTTAAATCGTCCTAGATCTGTACAGATCTAGGAGGCGTAGAAAAGAAATTAGGGTTTCGAAAGAAACCCATATAGAGATGAAGAACATGCTTAGAAAACCCAAGGATCGTTGCAAATACAGCATGATTTTGCTTGAAATCACACTGGAGTAGCCAAGAACAGGCAGGTGACGAACCCTAGATGCAAGTCGGCATGACCCTGGGCCCTTGAAGACCTTAGAGAAGGCAAGCATGTCATAAGAGAAGCCATTGGAAGCATAGGAGACAATGAGAGATCACCGCAGATGACCGGAGATGGGAGGTCGGTGATTGAAGGGCTAGGGTAGGTTGAGAGTGTATTGAGAGTAGAGAGGATTTTAGGGCGGTGGTATGTGGAAAATGATTAGGGTTAGGGGTTGTTTGGAATTCAAAAAGGAAAGAATAAATATGGGTCGTTGATCTGAAAGAGGATTTTAGGGCGGCGGTATGTGGAAAATGATTAGGGTTAGGGGTTGTTTAGAATTAAAAAAGGAAAGAATCAAAAGGGGTCATTGATCTTTCAGATCAACGGCCATGATATGATGGGTTCTGGGTCGAGTAGATGTATTAAGGGTCTGGTCGGGTGGTTTAATATGAAATTGGACTGGGGTATTGAGTTTAATTAGGCTAAAATTGAAATTCAATTTGGCTATGTTTTAAATAGCCAATTTAACCCTATATAATTTATAATAAATGATAAATCATTTCTAAAAAATAATCTTGTGTAATAAAATGATTTAAAATAGATATTTAATATTTTAAAAATATAGAAGATCATTTTGTGCATATAAAGCGTAATTGTACACTAATAAGGCTAATATTGTAATTATATGCAAATTAGCTTTAAAAATGCAAAATGCAATTATAAAAATGTACTAAAAATATTGTAACAATATTTTGGCATGAATATAGAATTTATATGACTAGATTACCGCAACAATGATTTGAGGGATAATTATTGGATATTTTATGAGTAAAAGGGTAAGAAATAAATCAATTTAAAATTATAGAAAAATTATAAGAACCTTGTGCATGCTTATATATGCATATATATGCTATTTTGAAAGTATTTATGTATATTAAAAATATATAGGGAAAATTGGGTATCAACACAAATGTCTCCGTATCGATCCCTCAGACTCTACTAAGCTTGTTCGTGAATTGTGAGACCTAGGCAACCTAGTGCACTGATACCAACTTGTCACGATCCGGATTTCCCCACCTTCGGGAGTTGTGATGGTGCCTACTCGTGAGAGCTAGGCAAGCCAACAGTTACAGTTTTACTATTATTATTATTAATTTAACAGAAACAAATAATAACTAAAATAAAATAATTATGAAATGCAGAAGTGATATAGCAAACCAACAATCTAATACATAGCTAACCCCAAAAATCGGGTGTCACAATTCACGAACGACTAAGATTTTTACTACAAATACAAGTCTGAAAGAAGTACAATTATCCTAAAAATAGAAGAGACACCAGAAAACTAAATCAGGGAAGGGGGACTTTAGGTTGTGCGAATGCCAACAGATCTACCTAGATCTCCTTAGACTAAAGGCAGCTACCTCAAGCTACTCATAGGATCCGACACTGAAATCTGCACAGAAAGTGCAGAGTGCAGTATCAGTACAACCGACTCCATGTACTGGTAAGTGTCAAGCCTAACCTCGGCGAAGTAGTGACGAGGCTACGACACGACGACCATATAAACCTGTGCAGTTAAATCATATACAAACAGAACAATAACAACAGGAAATAACAGATAAAGATGGGAAGGGGACATGCTGTGGGGAATATCAAATTCTAACAGTAAACCAATAGAGAAGCATAATGGACATCATATTTGTAACAACAAGAATAATGAAACAGTGATACGTGCATGACATCACCCTTTGTTCTTTTACTCTCGTTCTCACCATATGAAACAATAGAAACGGCACAGCATCACCCTTCGTGCATTACCTCTCATAATCATGGCACGGCATTACCCTTCGTGCATTAGCTCTCAAATTATGGCATGGCATCACCCTTGATGTGTTAACACCCACAATATCGGCACGGCATCACCCTTCGCGCTTTACACTCTTCCTCACCCAAACAATAGAAGTAATAACATCCCAGCAATGGAATCAATAATAATAACAATAACATCCCGGCAAGGGAATCAACAATGGCAACAATAATGACCCGGCAAGGGAATCAGTTATAACCAACCTCGTTTCAACTATTAACTTCGCATAATAAGTCTCAACTTGAGTCAATACTCAACAACGGTCAATTACCAAGAAATATCATAAGTCTTGTTCAACATGGATAATCATCAATTTAAGCATGGACAGTACACAGTAAGAGTCATAACAATAATGGTATAAGACTCACGGGCATGCTTGACACCAACGTATAGATACTTGTTGTGAGCACGTGATTTTTGCCTCATACGAATTACTCCAAAATAATTCCCAAAATTAGGTCTTGTCTTTAATTATGTGTTATTTTAGGAATTATTGTGTGATTTTCCTGATTGTTTGCATATATTTGTGAGCATGTTTAATTTTATTAATGCATTAAAACTACAAAAATATAGCATTTGCATTTAGGATTTGATCTTACATGTTTGGATTAATTAATAATTAGGTGTTTTACAAAAATGAAAAAAAAAAAGAAGAAAACATATAATAACACATTTTTAGTCAAATTGTGTGCTTTTCTTTAATTTAGTATTTAATTATTCATGATAATTATAATTTAGAGAGGATTAGTATTTTTAATATTAATTTTGGTGTTATAACTTAATTTAGGATTTTAATTTTGAAAAAAATAAAACAAGGAAAAGAAGGAATTAATTTGAAAAGTAAAGAAATGAAAATCAAAGTTTGGGCTGTTCTTTAAACCCAAATTTCCAGGCCCAAAAACACGCCCCATACCCGGTCCAAACTTTCAGTCTCTGAAACCATCAAAACGACGTAGTATAGGGACAGAACTACGTCATTTCGATTTCAATAGATCTCAACCATCCATTCATCTACATCCAACGACCAGAACTTCGCCCCATTTCCATTACCCGACCCTGACCTGCCCCTGAACCGGTCCGCCCCCCATGAAACCAAAATGACCCCGTTTCATTTAATGAGCTAATCTGAGCCGTTGGATTCCAATTATCCAACGGCCCGAATTAATTACCCATTTTAATATACCCAAAATCCAAACCCCTTTACCCCTCTCAGAACCCCCTACCCTCCTTCGTCTCTCATCTCTTCAGAGACCCAATGCAACGCCGCCTCACACCACCGCCATCCGCCCACCGGAAATCGCCTCACGGCGATTCCGGTGGTCCAATCCCTTTCAAAATTACACCGCAGAACCCCCTCACTCCCCTTATGCCAAATCCCCGCTCCCTTTTCATCGAATCACCCCGTGACTCTTCGAATCTTGGATTGAAGATCTGACCCCGAACCCTAGCTTACCCAACCAGCCCCAAATCGATACCCCAGAACCATCTCACTACCCTCTTTCCAAATCCCCACTTCACACCCTTCGAATGACACCATAACTGTTCGATTCTAAAAAAAACAAAAATCCCAAACTTCAAATCGAGTAGATATTGGAGGATTTGAGGTCGAAATCGACCTTAGTTGTGTGTTCTTAGTCAAGAACACTCGATTAAGGTCTATTCCGGCTTCATATTCAAAATTTAAGATCTAATTCAAGATGGGGTTCGATCATTTGGAGGTAGGTGTCATAATTTTAGTTTTTCTAATTCTTTTTTTTTTATTTTTCTTCCTCTGCTACTTTCTTTTATTTTTAGAATGGTTATTTGGTCGGATTCAATTTGTTTTAGTTTAGTTTCTGTGTCGAACTAAAAATTGTTCGTCAATTTGGTCCGATTTATTCATGAGTTTCTTTAGCTATTGTTCATGTCATCTGACTTCTTGATTTCTTCTGTTAATTATGGCAACCTTTGAGTCCTTCGTATTCTAGGTTTAGTCAGAGTAATTAGGATAAGTTCAATAATTTGGTTTAAATTCTTGTTTAATTGTGTTGATAAGAATTGACTATTATGAGTTTTATGCAAGTGGTCACTAATTGAGAAGCTTCTAATAGTGGTAGGGTAGTATTTGCATTATTGAATTAACTAAAAGCACTAATCTGAGTGGATAATTTAAAATGGAGAAGATAAGTTGTAGTGGAAAAGGCACTAATTGAATGCCTATTTAAGGGAGTTGGAACACACAGAAAAGAGATAGAGACAGAGATTCTGAAATATTGAAAAAATATATACTAACTGTTCCATTAGAATTTGGGAGAATTTTGAGGCTTTTCATTTGTGAAACAATTCCTGAATAATCATAGGTTGAAATAATTTGAATGTGCTGGTTTTCAAGTGTTTGGTTCAAGTTCTGATTGTTTTTGATTTCTAAGTATCAATTAATCCTTCTACTGGGCTGAATTTGGCTAAAAAACTGTTTTCCTTTGGTTTATTTTTACTGTTGAGTCCTGTTGAGGCTACTGCTGCACCTTACCCCTCTTTACTCTCATTTCCAGGTACACGCTTCTATATTTCACCTAATGTAAAGCTTGGTTTGGAATCAAATGGAAATATGGAGCTTTTGAGTAATAGTCGTGTTTGTAGTTTAGTTTACTTGTTAAGAAGAATTGCTTATTGTCCATTACCCCTGTTTAATTGTTTCTCTTTCTTGTAAATCTGTTTGAGTTAGATTGGGATAGAATTTTTAGTCGTATGCATACTGCCTTATGATTATGGTGATGTATGAGTTGAACGGAGTTAGTGAATAAGATGTGGTGTTCCTGCTATCTGAGCTATGAATTGTACTCCATTTTAACCACTTTTTTTCTCATTGACCAGTTTCTTGTAGCACTGTTTGTTTGATACGTTTTGACATGATATTTCCATATGCTATTTGTAATTACTAATGGAAATTTAATTAAATGTGAGTTTGTTATGATATTAAGTAGAACCTATTAGTTTCATGGAAAAATACTTCTAAAGGCCATATTTGGTGAGAACTTTTATATTTAATGTGATGAATGTGCCTAATTACTTATTCTTTCATTGTTAGTTTAATACATCGAAGCAAGGTCTTTCGTTGGGATTAATTACAAAACTAATTAATTAAATTGATTTTGGAAAATTTGTGTAATTAATGTTGAATTCGTACATTAGCTAAAGGGAACAAATGGGTCATTGGGGGTAATTGTGATTAAATGAAATTAAGTAATGAAGTCGAACAGAATAACGAGAATTTCGAATTTGGATATTTTATTGCTTCCATTTAATGTCTTTATCATTTATTATACAGTATGAGCATGCTTTAGGCACGACTTTGTCTATCCTCGTGATTGTGTACACATTCGCGGGATATAATTATGATTTTTCTAAAAATAAATCGAGGTATATGTTCACGCAATTACGGCCAAACTTTTAAAATAGTAATAAAGAGTTGTTAATTATGGACAAAAATAGTGTTATAGTATCCTTAAGTCACAAATAGGTTAACTTTTTCTAATCATTCTTGTGAATAGACTATAAACTATAATAAACTTTCTTTATAAGATTGTAGTAAGTTTCTTTTACATAAAGAAAAGTTTGTCTTCTCTAATTAAACATTTATAATTTTTAACTACCTAGCCATGAAAGTTGGAAATTTCTAAGTATTAATTTGGTAGGAACGTTTTATTTTTTTTTTAAAAAAAAAAGAGGGGATAAGAAAGATTATGTGCTAGAGAAAGATTATGTGCTTAAGATATATAATTCATAAAGTGCTCTAGGTAGCTTGTATGAAGTTTTGTTTTAATATCAAAAGATTATAAAGTTTCATTTTTCGTTTTGCTCAGTTTTCTGTTAGCAAAATTTGTCGCTTTGTGAGGTAATATTTTTATTTTCTGTTAACATAGTTCTTAAGACTGCAAGTATTTATTTTTTTTAAAAAAAAAATTTAATCCCAAAATGTGAGAATGAGGAAGGCTCGCTGTTGATCCATGAAAATCTTGCATTCACATATTTATATTAGAATCAAATCGATAGTATGATTTTAGGTATGATCTTAATAAATCAATCATCGTGATTGCGTACATGTTCGCGTGACATAATTACGATTTTCAAAATAAATTAAGGTACGCGTCCGCGCGACTTTGACTAAGTTTTTTTTAATAAACTAAGTGTTGTGAATTGTGCCCACGTACGCGTGACATGACTCTTGACACGCCAAACCACACGAGTATACGTATGCGTAACACGATAATTCTTTAAGTACGAGCAAATCACGTAGTTAAAAGCGGTAAAGGTAAAATGCATGCAGTTTCTAAACACGTAATTAAATAATTTAAGCCAAGTATAAATTGTTAAGCGACCGTGCTAGAACCACGGAATTCGGGAGTGCCTAATACCTTCTCCCGGGTTAACAGAATTCCTTACCTGGATTTCTAGCTCGCAGACTGTAATACAGAGTCAATATTTTCCTCGATTCGGGATTCTAACCGGTGACTTGGGACACCATAAATTATGCCAAGTGGCGACTCTGAATTTAATGTAAATAATCCTGTTTCGATTGTCCTTTAATTGGAAAAACTCTCTTATACCCTTTACGGGGTGTAGGAAAAAAGGAGGTGTGACAGCTCTGGCGACTCTGCTGGGGAACGGAACCCAGAATCTCTGGTTCAGGTTCAAGAATTTGAGCTTAGAATAATTGTTATATTTGGCGACTCTGTTTTGTGTTTCTTTAAAAAAAATAGTTTTATTATTTCGAACTATGTAAGTTTGATTCTCGCTGATGTGAGATACGTAGGCAACCCACGTCGGGCCCAAATATTTTTTTTTTTAAATATATTAAAAAATAAATAAAAAAATAAATAGATAATTAAAAATGTGGGTACATAAATGTCATTGTGTTGTCATAAGTAAGGCGATGCTATTCTTATGCCGAATGTCTCCAAAAGGGCGCCGAAAGGCTGTTTTTTGCAAGAACAGTCGCCTTTGGTCATTTTTTTTCTTTCAAAAAAAAAAATTGCCGGCTAGTAAACACAGCCTTTAAATTTTCTTCATCGAAGTGTTTTTTTTCTTTATACGAATATTTTTTAATAGTAATGATTTTTTTCAAAATGAGTCTTGATTTTGTTTTTTTTTTAAATTAAAATCACTCACAGGTACAAAATGAGCACCATCAAAAACCCACCGTTCACAGATGTAGATGAGTTTCTATTTTGGCTTCAGATGTGGTGGCATGAGTTAGGAGGAGATGGTCAGAAATGGGTCATTAAGTATTTGGGAGCTCTCACAGATATTATGAAAGTTAAACCACGCGATGATTTGATTACGGTGCTAGTGACTTTTTGGGACCCTGTTCACAATGTCTTTCGCTTCTCTGATTTCGAGCTTACTCCCACATTAGAAGAAATAGCTGGATATTCCGGTTTTGACGAAGATTTGAGAAACCAGAATCTTATATTCCCAAAGGCTCCCTCAGTACACCGATTCTTTGGTCTTCTAAATATCAGTAATCAAATCAGAAAAAGCAACGTTGTCAAAGGGTGTTGTTCCTTCAACTTCCTATATTCAAGGTTCGGAAGGCCGGATGGATTTGAAATTCATGAAAAGGGCCTCACTAACAAACAAAACAAGGACACCTGGCAGATTCACCGTCGCTTCGCTTTCATGGTGGCTTTTCTGGGAATCATGGTCTTCCCAAACAAAGAGCGGACAACTGATATTCGCATAGCCAGAGTCGTACAAGTCCTCACTACCAAAGAACATCACACTCTTGCCCCGATCATTCTATTAGACATTTATCGGGCGTTGACTTTGTGTAAATTCGGGGCAAAATTCTTCGAAGGTTGCAATATTTTGTTGCAAATGTGTTTGACTGAACATCTTCGATATCACCCCAAGTTCATGCAGTATGGTCCAAGCAAGGACAATTTCATCGAGAGTTATGAAGAAAGAATAAAAGATTATAAATCTCCAGAAGGAGTGGAAGCCTGGATATCCCACTTAAGATCTTTAATGGCGAGTCAAATTGAGTGGACTTTGGGGTGGCTCCCAGTAAGAGAGGTGATACACATGTCAACCTTAAAGAGTTATTTGTTGTTGTTGGGTTTAAGAAATGTCCAGCCGTATGCGCCACAGAGAGTTCTAAGACAGCTAGGAAGATACCAAGTGGTGCCTGATGATGAAGATTTGAGTGTGCAAGTGATCGAACTGCACCCCGAAGCCACTCTCCCTGAGGCTTTAATCCAGCAGATTTGGAATGGTTGTCGATACTTGAAAGATGATACCCAAGTTCCAGATCCTTCAAAAGGTGAGATAAATCCGGGTTATGCTAGGTGGTTTGAGAAAAGATCCTGTGTAGATGATGCACCAGAACCTGATCCTAAAAGGCCCATAAAAAGATCGCATGTTCAAGCCTTTGATGACAAAATCCAAGAACGGTTGGCCTGGGTTGAAAAGGAAAAGGGGTACAAAGCAACTATTCATGCCTTAGAAGAAAGCCTGAGGAACCTCAATTTGGAGAAAGACTTACAGGCACAAGAAACATAAGGTGAAAAGAAGAGTCTGATTAGCGAAAATAAAACTCTCCAAGCTCAATTTCAACAGATGAAGAAAGCCTCTGAAGCGCCAGTGAGAAGTTGGAAATATCATAAAATCATTGCCAATCTGATGGAAAAAATGCAATATTATGACTCCATCTTGACAAAAACTGAGAAGGCATTAGACAAAGCTAAGGAAAAAATCATACAGTTAAATGAGGAGGCCAAATCTAGTAAGGAACGCCAAGTAATGAGATGTGAAGAAGAAATGGCTCAATTCAAGAGAGAGAAGGACCATTGGATACATTCAGAAGCTCAACTCCATGCATAGTTGGAAGAAATGAGAAGGTACAATAGAGAACATCAGCACGTAGATATTGATAGGGAGAGAGCACAGGCAAGACTCGATCAGGCCAGACTTCGAGCTCAATTGGAGTCAGCTTTAGATCGCGAAGACCGCATAAGAGATATAGCTACCACTCACCAACAGCGATTGCAAAACCAAGACCAAAATCTCCAAGATTTCAAAGCACAAATCCATGATTTGGTTATTTACACCTCTCAAAGTTAAGATTTCAGAGCACAAATCCATGATTTGGTTGTTTACACCTCTGAAAGTTATGTAAACTGCCAAGGGATGGATTATGGAAGGTTTCAGAGCATGCACCTACTTTTGCCCGTCATCTTGCGATGGAGTTAGAAAGAATGTACCGTACACTAGGAGGTCAGCCGGGTCAAACCCCACCATGAGCAGATGATCCAGTGATTGAAAGCAAAAGATTGTGTAGTGGAGCGTAGTCATAGTTGTTGGAACTCTTCGTATAATAGTCATGTTTTAGTTTGAGTCTGTGTCGAGTCTTTTAAACCATTTTCTTAAAGTGTTGTCCAAATGTAATTTTTGTCTTTGTATTGTTTCGTTTGTTAAAATAAATAAGAGTATTAATAATTGTTTCCACAAGAACTATGCAAAGGTCTGATTCTCGCAGGGTCATGATACGTAGGCAATCTTCATAAGATTCGACCACAACCAAAAGAAAAGAATAAAATGAAAAAGGGGAGGGAAATAAAGATAGGCGTGAGTGAAAGGTCAGGAAAAGCTGGGATGACACAAGCAACCGAGCAAATACATGATAGAAAATGGTTAATTGCCTAGGTGCATTGCATCCCAACGTGTAATTGCATATGTGTTAAACTCCAAAAACTAACAAGTTTGTTGTTTTCCAGAGAATTCAAGCAGTTAGTTTATCTAGAGTATACTGGCACATTATCATTACCAAACCAGATCAAAAGGACCAATACCAGAAATCATGTCTATCCCGGATGTCGACACAAGTGTTGAGGTAGAGGAGTTGGACGTCAGTAAAAATGAAAGAGGAGATGCTCAAACTTAAGCAACAGATGGCCGAGATGTATCAGGCCTGGTCTAAAGGACAATCACCCCCAGCTTATCCTGCTAACCCTGCTTCCACCGCACCAACGACTCAAACTCAGGATCATCCTGCCACCGATCTATCACAAAGCTTTCCCATTTACCAGCACTACCGGGGCACCACTTCTCATACACCACAATCTCTACCCCCTAAACCAATTCCATACCCTCCGCCACCAGTAACTCCTGTCTTCGTAGCACCTCCACCAGCTACACTCCACAGATTTCCTAGCGAGCCTATGTTCCCGGCCCAAGACAACCAATACTACCCTTCTAAGTCCACTTTCAAAGCCCCAGAAACCCATTCATATACTTCTTGCTATGACCTCCCGATAGAAGTTAATAAACTAGTCAAAAATACCGAACAGGAGGAGATATTCAGGAAAGTTAAAAGCTTAGAACAATCATTCAGAGACATGCGGGGGTTGGGAGGGCAAGTCAGCGTGGCCTACAAGGACCTATGTCTGTTCCCGAATGTGCAATTACCGGCAGGTTTCAAGATGCCCAAGTTCGATCTATACAATGGGCACAGCGATCCAGTAGCCCACTTGAGAGGTTTCTGCAGCAAGATGAGGGGAGCTGGAGGAAAAGACGAATTGGTAATGGCTTACTTCAGTCAGAGTTTGAGTGAATCAGCATTGGAATGGTATACCCGCCAAGACCATGGGAGATGGTACACATGGGATGATCTGGCGCAAGAATTTGCTTGTCACTTCCAATACAATCTTGAGATCATTCCAGATCGACTGTCCTTGACTAAACTTGAGAAGAAGCACAGTGAAAGCTTCAGAGAATATGGTTTCAGATGGAGGGAGCAAGCAGCAAGAGTAGATCCCCCAATGAAGGAAAGTGAGATGGTAGATTACTTCCTACAGGCTTTGGAACCTACTTACTATGGCCATTTGGTCTTAGCTGTGGGAAATTCATTCAACGAAGTAGTAAAGATGGGGGTCATGGTAGAAGAAGGCCTTAAGATGAATAAAATCATAAGCTATTCGGCTATCAAAACGACTACTCAGGCTATTCAGGGCGGCATAAGAGGGATTGGGAAGAAGAAGAGAGAGGAAGCAGCAATGGTTGATTTAGGAACTTGGTCCGGATCCAGAGGTTCACCTTACCACTACAATCAACCTCGACCCTACCAACAAACTTATCACCACAATCCACCCCAACATTACTATCCCCCACCAAAACCTCATTTTTCTGTCCACCATGCACAAGCATACAACCAACCTCCTGCCCACGCTCAATGGTGTGCTCATGTCCTACCAAATACTTATCCACATCCACGAGCCTACCAAAACACTCTCGGACCAAGTTTCAGGCCTAGTCAAGCACTCAAGGGTGAAAGATTGCAGAAAAAGAAAACCTTTACTCCATTGGGAGAATCATACACCAGTCTGTTCCACAGGCTAAAACAGCTAGATATACTAAGGCCGATACAGTCCAAACTGCCAAATCCACTTCCAAAGAATCTTGACTATACTGTCAG
The DNA here is from genome assembly GCF_000715075.1 of Nicotiana tabacum. Taxonomy (NCBI): domain Eukaryota; kingdom Viridiplantae; phylum Streptophyta; class Magnoliopsida; order Solanales; family Solanaceae; genus Nicotiana; species Nicotiana tabacum. Next base: position 137,164,917 of record NC_134082.1, read on the forward strand.
CTGTAAGTATTGTTCTGGTACTCCGGTTCATGATACAGAAAAGTGCTGGCACTTGAAAAGTGCGATACAGGAGCTGATTGATACCAATAGAATTGAAGTTCAAGCTCTTGAAGCACCCAATATCAACAAAAATATGATGTCGGCCCATCAGGAGGCAAATATGATCGAAATAGTGCATGCTGAGGGGGAACCCAAGAAGCCATCACAAACCGTCATGATGATTTGGTCTAGTGGAGTCAAGACAGATGAACAATCAACAGATGAAAAGTTGGTGTTCAAGCAAAGCAAAAAGAGTGTTGAGCCATCTGTGGAAGTAGAGAAGGGGTCTTCAAGCAGAGTTACAACGAAACAAGAAGGGGTAAAAGTGATTGTACCGGGAGCGACCAGCAAACCCATCATAATCGTCGAAGGAGCCCGCACAAATCGGGTTATTATCAAGCTAGTAACCCAGTTACCAATAATCAACAGCAAGGCTATTCCATGGAATTACGAACGGGTAATGGTGATGTACAAAGGGAAGGAAGTCAAGGAAGAAATCTGTGAAGTACAGGGTTTGACTCGCTCGAGAAGGTGTTTTACTCCCGAGGAGTTAAGAAGAGCTAAAAATAATCCAGCACTAATAAAAAAAGTCGTAACTGAAGAAGAAGTAGAAGAATTCTTGAGGAAGATGAAGCTACATGACTACTCTATCGTGGAACAATTAAGAAAGGCGCCCGCTCAAATTTCCCTATTGTCATTATTGATCCATTCGGACGAGCACCGTCAAGCTTTAATGAAGATCTTGAATGAGGCGCACGTTCCCAATAAGAAATCCGTGAACAACTTGGAAAAAATAGCCAACAAAATCTTCGAAGTAAACAGAGTCACATTCTCCGATGATGAATTGCCTGTAGAAGGTACTAAGCACAACAGAGCTCTTTACCTCACATTAAAATGTGAGAACTCTATGGTAACCAGGGTATTGGTTGACAACGGGTCAAGCGCAAACATCTGTCCTCTCTCCACTCTAAGCAAGTTAAAAATAGAAGATGAGAGGATCCATAAGAACAGTATTTGCGTGCGGGGATTTGACGGCAGAGGTAAAGATTCGGTTGGGGACATAGTGTTGGAGCTGACGATAGGGCCAGTTGAGTTCACAATGGAGTTTCAGGTGCTGGATATAGTTGTTTCCTATAATTTACTGTTGGGTCGACCATGGATCCATGCCGCTAAAGCAGTCCCATCAACACTACACCAGGTAGTCAAATTTGAATGGGATAGACAAGAAATAGTTGTGCATGGGGAAGACAGTTTATGTGCTCACAGCAATGTCATTGTACCAGTTATTGAAGTGGAAGATGACCAGGGACCATGGGTCTACCAGGTTTCTGACACGATGTTGGTAGAGAAAGTTCCAAAGGGGAAACATATTCCAAATCCAAAGATAACCGCCGCATCAATCATGGTAGCCTATGAGATGTTGAAGAATGGTTTTGTACTCGGTAAAGGGTTTGGCTCATCTTTGCAAGGCATCATACAGCCGGTGTCTCTTCCCGAAAACTTGGGAACATTTGATTTGAGATTCAAGCCCACTGCCGCAGACATAAGAAAGGCCAGAAAGCTGAAACAGAAGGCATGGGTCCTTCCAAAGCCAGTCCCATGTCTTTTCAAATCTTTTGTCAAGTCCGGTACCAGAAGTCGCCCAGTAACAACAATTCCTAATTCTATGATTAATCCTGACGAGGAGTTAATTGAAAGATTTGAAAAGTTGTTTGACGGTGTGAACATGGTGGAAAGTGGTGAAGGTCCTAGCAACGCAGAAATTCAATTCGTTGGGCCAGAAACAAAGCTTAATAGTTGGAAAGCCACTCCTCTCCCCATTCGAAAGGAGTCTTGCTGGTTTATTTTGATTTTCCTTCAGTTTGTCTGGATCATTCCAGGGTTGTAATCCAGATTTTTATCTTTCAGTCTGTTTGAAGTGCGCAAACCTTGTTTCATTAAATGAAATGCAGTTTCCCTTTCTTTATCATTCTTGATAGTTTTTCTTTTCTTTTCTGTACAGTTATTTTTCCGCTGGCTCTAGTGATATGGCATGTATAAGGAATCATCAGTCCAGTCTTAAAAATCAATCTAATTCCGAAATAATAGTTCAAGAAGTAGGTTGTGATTACGAATCAGAATACGATAAGGATGAGGTCTTCGAAGAGATTAGTAATGAGTTAATTCACTTCGAAGAAAAATCCAAACCCAACCTGAATGATACAGAAGCCGTCAATTTAGGAGACACATATAATATCCGAGAGACTAAAATAAGTGTCCACCTCGAGCCAAAGATCCAGGAAGTGTTAATCAAAGCACTCATCGAATTCAAATATGTTTTTGCATGGTCATATGATGACATGTCGGGCTTGAGCACTGATTTAGTGGTCCACAAATTGCCCACCGATCCAGTGTTTCCTCCCGTCAAGCAAAAGTTAAGGAAATTCAAAACTGATATGAGTGTAAAAATTAAAGAAGAAATCACCAAACAGTTGGATGCAAAGGTCATTCGGGTCACTCGATATCCTGTTTGGTTGGCTAATGTCGTGCCTGTGCCAAAGAAAGACGGCAAGATCAAAGTATGCGTCGACTACCGCAATCTCAACAAAGCAAGTCCGAAGGATAACTTCCCACTACCCAATATCCACATTTTGATCGATAATTGTGCCAAGCATGAGATAGGATCTTTTGTGGATTGCTATGTCGGGTATCATCAGATTTTAATGGATGAAGAAGATGCAGAAAAGACGACATTCATCACGCCGTGGGGAACTTATTGCTACCGAGTAATGCCATTTGGTTTGAAGAACGCTTGGGCAACTTACATGAGAGCAATGACTACGGTGTTTCATGGTATGGTACATAAGGAGATTGAGGTATACGTGGATGATGTGATCATAAAATCAAAGCATCAAGCCGACCATGTTGGGGATTTGAGGAAATTCTTCCTGAGACTTCGCAGGTACAACCTCAAGCTTAACCCTGCCAAGTGCGCATTTGGTGTTCCATCCGGAAAGCTGTTGGGATTCATAGTCAGTCGGCGAGGCATCGAGTTGGACCCATCAAAGATCAAATCCCTCTAAGAATTGCCACCTCCGAGGAACAAGACTAAAATGATGAGTCTGTTAGGGAGGTTGAACTACATCAACAGGTTTATTGCTCAGCTCACGACAACTTGTGAGCCTATTTTCAAATTGCTGAAGAAGGATGATGCGATCAAGTGGACTGATGAGTGTCAAGAATCATTTAATAAGATAAAAGGATACTTGTCAAACCCACCTATGCTGGTTCCGCCAGAACTAGGGAGACCTTTGATTCTTTACTTAACAATCTTGGAAATTTCATTTGGCTATGTACTGGGGCAGCATGACATTACCGGCAGAAAGGAACAGGATATCTACTATCTTAGCAAGAAGTTCACGGCTTATGAGGTTAAGTACACTCATCTGGAAAGGACATGTTGTGCCCTAACTTGGGTGGCTCAGAAATTGAAACATTATTTGTCATCCTACACTACTTACCTCATTTCGTGATTGGATCCGTTGAAGTATATCTTTCAAAAGCCTATGCCTACTGGGAAACTTGCAAAGTGGCAAATATTGCTCACAGAGTTTGACATCATCTATGTGACTCGGACTGCGATGAAAGCTCAAGCATTGGCCGATCATTTAGCCAAAAACCCGGTCGATGAAGATTACGAGCCATTGAGAACTTATTTTCCCGATGAAGAAGTGATGTATATCGATGAACTGGAGCAAATTGGAAAACCAGGCTGGAAACTTTTCTTTGATGGGGCTGCCAACATAAAAGGAGTCGGGATAGGAGCTGTGTTTATTTCTGAAACAGGGCATCACTATCCTGTTACGGCTCAGCTTCGGTTTTATTGCACCAACAATATGGCTGAGTATGAAGCCTGTATTTTGGGTCTAAGGCTAGCTGCAGACATGGATATCCAGGAAATCTTGGTCTTGGGAGACTCGGATCTTCTGGTACATCAAATTCAAGGAGAATGGGAAACGCGAGACTTGAAGCTCATACCGTACCGACAATGTTTACATGATCTTTGTCAACGGTTTCGATCAGTGGAGTTCAGGCATATTCCAAGGGTCCATAATGAGGTCGCCGATGCTTTGGCTACCTTGGCATCAATGTTGCACCATCCGAACAAATCTTATGTCAATCCTCTGCATATTCAAGTCCGAGATCAGCATGCTTATTGTAACATGATTGAAGAAGAACTTGATGGCGAACCATGGTTCCACGATATCAAGGAGTACATCAGAATGGGGGTATATCCAGTGCAAGCCACGGGGGATCAAAAGAGAACAATTCGACGGTTGGCAAATGGATTCTTTTTAAGTGGAGGAGTTTTGTATAAGAGAACACCAGACCTTGGATTATTAAGATGCATAGATGCTAGACAAGCTATGACTGTCATGTCCGAAGTACATTCGGGAGTCTGCGGACCACATATGAGCGGATATGTGTTGGCGAAGAAAATTCTCCAAGCAGGCTATTATTGGCTTACCATGGAGCGAGATTGTATCAATTTTGTGCGCAAATGTCATCAGTGCCAGATACACGGAGATTTGATTCATTCTCCATCATCGGAATTGCACACAATGTTGGTACCATGGCCCTTCGTTGCTTGGGGCATGGATGTCATTGGACCAATTGAGCCAGCAACATCCAACGGGCACAAGTTCATTCTGGTAGCCATTGATTATTTCACCAAGTGGGTTGAGGCCAAAAACATTCAAATCGGTGACCAAGAAAGCAGTGGTCGATTTTGTTCACTCAAATATCATCTGTCGATTCGGAATCCCAAAGATGATCATCACAGATAATGGTGCTAATCTTAACAGTAACTTGATGGAAGAGGTATGTCAACAGTTTAAGATTACACATCGCAATTCTAACCCATATCGTCCCAAGGCGAATGGAGCAGTCGAGGCAGCCAACAAAAACATAAAGAAGATACTTCGGAAAATGGTAGAAGGTTCGAGGCAATGGCACAAAAAATTACCATTTGTGTTGTTGGGATATCGCACTACTGTTCGTACTTCGGTAGGTGCAACTCCTTATTTGTTGGTATATGGCACTGAAGTAGTAATACCTGCAGAAATTGAAATCCCTTCCTTTCGGATTGTCGCTGAGGCTAAGATTGATGATGATGAGTGGGTCAAAACCCGTTTGGATCAATTGAAATTGATTGATGAAAAAAGATTGGCAGCAGTATGTCATGGCCAGTTATATAAAAAAAGAATGGCAAGAGCATACAACAAAAGGGTGCGTCCCCGAAAGTTTGAAGTGGGTCAGCAAGTGCTGAAACGTATTCTTCCACGTCAGGTTGAAGCAAAAGGCAAGTTCGCCCCGAATTGGCAAGGGCCATTCATTGTGACCAGAGTATTATCCAATGGCACTCTATGTTTAATAGATATCGAAGGAAAATGCATAGACATGGCCATCAATTCTGACGGGGTCAAGAGATATTATGTATGATTTCTTTGTTATAATTGTTGATTGTTTGTACTTGGCATTGTTTCAAAGATTGGAATGACGAAGGCAATTTGTTCTGCTATCTAAACACTTTACCCTTTGTATCCCCTTTCTGAGCCTTATTTATTTCTTTCATACCCCTCTTTTGGAATCAATAACGAAAAAGAGAGAAAAGAAAGAAAAAGAGAAAAGAGAAAAGAAAAGAAGTGAAAAGAGAAAGTATAGCAAAAAGGAAATTCAGGTGTGAACTACGTTTGACCTGATTCCTGTTAAGGATACGTAGGCAGCCTCACGGCTCGGTCATAGTAAAATAAAATATCAAAAGATCCCCAAGTAAGAAACTGGGGTAGAAGTTGTACTTGTACTAAGAAATGTGATTCCAAGAATTGCAATTTTAAACCCCTGTCAAATTATTTTGAGCCTTTGATACCCTTTCTTTCTAACCCTATCCAAAATCCCACATTACGGTCCAAAGAAAGACCTTCCGATCAGTCTTCGATAGATGTCAACTTGAGCAAATAGAGGTGATTCATATCAGGATAACACTCTGGTCCAAGCAGGAAAAGTAATGAAAATGAGAGAGTCTTATGGGTGAAAACCCTCACGGGCACCATGAGGCGACGAAAGCTGAGAGAAAGTAAAAATGAGAGAGTCTTATCGGTGAAAACCTTCGCGGGCACCATAAGGCGACAAGGAATTAAGGAACAAACAAATGAGAGAGGTTTGTCGGTGAAAACCCTTCAGGGCACTGCAAGTCGAACAAGGTCCATAATATTGGCGGAAAGTAAAATTGGGTTGTGGAAATCTTGGAGAATAAAGTAAAACAATTGGAAAAGAGATTGGTTAAATAGACTGGGCTGATTAATCCAAAATGCATACCATGATTATTTGTGTCAGTGACTCCACTCAGATGAGTTCCTTTTTCCTATCTCCAACAGTCATCAAAATTTGGACTTTCTTCTTTATTCTTAATTCTCAAAATCGTCGCATTTCATTGTTGTTAATTTTTACTCCTCTAAAGTTCTTCCAAGGTTAGCTTTGTTCCAACAAATAGGAAGGAATGTCAAAGTATACTACCAAGATTCGAAATTGCACAAAGAAAAATACGCTAGGACATGCTGGAGATAATATGATGAAAAATGAGACATAGGGTGTAAGCAAAAGTGGAACCGGTGGAATGGTTCAATAATGTCATGGGATATATACGAGTTCAGACAGAAGGGTCAGAAGTGAAAACAACAGTTGGGGATCCTGCAGTTAAGGATTAGTCATGAGGTCAAAACAGTCCTTTCGACCGGTTCAAGGCAGTCTGTTGAAGCAAAGCATGGCAAAGAGAAAACCCTCCCCAGCAAGAATGCCACAACTAACCACCACGTTTTAAACTGACAAGATCTTCTTTGATTTGAAACAGGGGCAAAGATGGCATTTGTTTCAGGAAGCACCCTGTGAGGAAAGCAAGTACCATGCAGGTTTGATCAGGACCCTCCTGAAAAATGGGACTCAGTTTAAAATTCAAAACAATCATGAGTAGCAAGATCTAGTATAAATGTACCCCAAAAGAATATAAGTTGGCTTTAAAGCTTTTATTGATAGGATAGTCGTTAATTAAGAGTTTTCAGGACCCTCCTGGAAAAATGGGACCTAGGTTAAACTTTAAAACAATAATAAGTAGTAAATATAGGACAAATATGCACCAAAAGGAATATAAGTTGGCTTCAAAGTTCGCGTAAGAGTTATCAGGACCCTCCTGGATAATGGGACATAGTTTAAAACTGGTTTAGATAACAAGATTTAGCAGAAGTCATGCCTTTAAAAGATATAGCTTAGATTTAAAATTGTCGTTTAGTTAATAGTTATCAGGACCCTCCTGGATAATGGGATATAGCTTTCAAATTCATATTAATATTTGGTAATATGCTTCAGTTTAACACTCACAGATGCGCCCAGCTACCAAACTGGGGCAGAAAACTTTCTTTTGTTTTGTTTATTTTTGTTAAAGTCAGGCGTCCACCTGGAGAACAAGGAACAACAGTTGAAGTATCAGCAATCAGGCGTCCACTTGGAGAACAAGGAACAACAGTTGAAGTATCAGCAATCAGGCGTCCACCTGGAGAACAAGGAACAACAGTTGCAGTATCAGCAATTGGGCGTCCACCTGGAGAACAAGGAAAAACAGTTGAAGTATCAGCAATCAGGCGTCCACCTGGAGAACAAGGAACAACAGTTGCAGTATCAGCAATCAGGCGTCCACCTGGAGAACAAGGAACAACAGTTGAAGTATCAGCAATCAGGCGTCCACCTGGAGAACAAGGAACAACAGTTGAAGTATCAGCAATCAGGCGTCCACCTGAAGAACAAGGAACAACAGTTGAAGTATCAGCAATCAGGCGTCCACCTGGAGAACAAGGAACAACAGTTGAACTATCAGCAATCAGGCGTCCACCTAGAGAACAAGAAATAACTGTTGAACTATCAGCAATCAGGTGTCCACCTGGAGAACAAGGAACAACAGTTAAAGTATCAGCAATCAGGCGTCCACCTGGAGAACAAGGAACAACAATTCAAGTTTAGCAATCAGGCGCCCACCTGGAGAACAAGGGAGTATAATTCAAGTTTCCACTTTCAAGTTCTTACTGATATTTGGTAACATGATTATATATGCCCATCTACCAAACTGGGGCAGAAATGTTTCTTTGTTTTTGTCTATTTTGTTGAAATCAGGAGCCCACCTGGAGAATAAGGGAATACATTTCGAGTCTCAACAATCAGGAGCCCACCTGGAAAATAAGGGAATACAATTCGAATTTCAAGTAGTCAAGAGCCCGCCTGGAGAACGAAGGGAAAAAGCAATTCAAATTTCAAATAATCAGGAGCCCGTCTGGAGAACAGAGGAGAGGAAACAATAATCAAAGGAAGACATTTAAAAGGTTCAGCAATCAGGCGCCCGCCTGGAGAAGCAGGGAAAGCATTTCAAAGAATACTATTCAAGTCAGCCACAAAGGAACTTCTGAGGAAAATACAAGTCAACGAGGCAACATCAGTCACAAGATCAAGTTTGGAAATAAATCTTTGTAAAGCATAGATTATAGCTTAGTCTAGCTTCTTCATTTTTGTCATGGTGTAATAAGGAGGTCAGTAGGCGGTATCAGCAGCAGCAACAGCAGTAACAGCAAAACCACAGCTTCATGGTAGTCCCAGCTACCAAAACTTCCCGAACTACATTGACCTGATTCCTTTATAGTCAAGGATATGTAGGAAACCTTTGAAGCAGAGGTTCGGTCAAATCTTTCAAAAATGCTTCCCACGGAGTGTTCAAACAGGAAAAAATTGCTCGTATCCGCTCACTTTATCTTTGCACGAAAACTCTTCGTGTTTCCGGACAAAGAGGGGCAGCTGTGAGCACGTGATTTTTGCCTCATACGAATTACTCCAAAATAATTCCCAAAATTAGGTCTTGTCCTTAATTATGTGTTATTTTAGGAATTATTGTGTGATTTTCCCGATTGTTTGCATATATTTGTGGGCATGTTTAATTTTATTAATGTATTAAAAAAACAAAAATATAGCATTTGCATTTAGGATTTGATCTTACATGTTTGGATTAATTAATAATTAGGTGTTTTACAAAAATGAAAAAAAAAGAAGAAAATATATAATAACACATTTTTAGTCAAATTGTGTGTTTTTCTTTAATTCAGTATTTAATTATTCATGATAATTATAATTTAGAGAGGATTAGTATTTTTAATATTAATTTTGGTGTTATAACTTAATTTAGGATTTTAATTTTGAAAAAAATAAAACAAGGAAAAGAAGGAATTAATTTGAAAAGTAAAGAAATGAAAATCAAAGTTTGGGCTGTTCTTTAAACCCAAATTTCCAAGCCCAAAAACACGCCCCATACTCGGTCCAAACTTTCAGTCTCTAAAACCATCAAAATGACGTAGTATAGGGACAGAACTACGTCGTTTCGATTTCAGTAGATCTCAACAAACTCATTTGGTAGGAATGTTTGGTAGGAATTTCTAAGTATTAATTTGGTAGGAATTTATTTTTTTTTTAAAAAAAAAAGAGGGGAGAAGAAAGATTATGTGCTTAAGATATATAATTCATAAAGTGCTCTAGGTAGCTTGTTTGAAGTTTTGTTTTAATACCAAAAGACTATAAAGTTTCATTTTTCGTTTTGCTCAGTTTTCTGTTAGCAAAATTTGTCGCTTTGTGTGGTAATATTTTTGTTTTCTGTTAACATAGTTCTTAAGACTGCAAGTATTTAATTATTTCTTAAAAAATTTTAATCCCAAAATGTGAGAATGAGGAGGGCTCACTGTTCATCCATGAAAATCTTGCATTCACATATTTACATCAGAATCAAATCGATAGTATGCTTTTAGGTATGATCTTAATAAATCAATCATCGTGATTGCGTACATGTTCGCGTGACATAATTATAATTATCAAAATAAATTAAGGTATGCGTCCGCGCGACTTTGACTAAGTTTTTTTTTAATAAACTAAGTGTTGTGAATTGTGTACGCGTACGCGTGACATGACTCTTGACACGCCAAACCACACGAGTATACATATGCGTAACACGATAATTCTTTAAGTACGAGCAAATCACGTAGTTAAAAGCAATAAAGGTAAAATGCATGCAGTTTCTAAACACGTAATTAAATAATTTAAGCCAAGTATAAATTGTTAAGCGACCGTGCTAGAACCACGGAATTCGGGAGTGCCTAATACCTTCTCCCGGGTTAACAGAATTCCTTACCTGGATTTCTGGCTCGCGCACTGTAATACAGAGTCAAAATTTTCCTCGATTCGGGATTCTAACCGGTGCCTTGGGACACCATAAATTATCCCAAGTGACGACTCTGAATTTAATGTAAATAATCCCGCTTCGATTGTCCTTTAATTGGAAAAACTCCCTTATACCCTTTACGGGGTGTAGGAAAAAAGGAGGTGTGATATTCGTCACCACACCTATACATCGTACTCAACACTAACACGTAGCAAATAAGACCACAACACCTATTCCCTCAAGCTAAGGTTAGACCAAAAACTTACCTCGATTCTACGAACAAAATCAAACCTCAATTACCGTTTTACCTCTCGGTTCCACTTCTACTCCGCTTGTACCTAGTCACAAATTACTTAATAACATCAATAAATGCTAAATAAATCAATTCTAATACATAAATATAGATTTCCCAATGGTTTTCCCAAGAAGTCAAAAATCGACCCCGGGCCTGCTTAGTCCAAACCCAAAATTTGGGCCAAAGCCGGATTACCCATTCACCCCCGAGCCCGGATATACAATTGGTTTTGGAATCCAACCTCAATTTGAGGTCTAAATCCTCAAATTTCAATATTCCTACGTTCTACCCAAAATTCCCAATTCCACCATGAAAACCCCAGATTCTAGGATGAAATCTTGTAAAAAGAAGTTAAAGAGTGAAAGAAATGAGTTTAAAATCACTTACTTATGATTTAGGGAAGAAAGAGTATTTCAAAAATTGCCTCTTATGCCTTAGGGTTTTGAAAAAGATGAAAATGGATAAAAAGTCCCGTTTATATAGCCCTCACAGATCCTCAAACACTAATCGCAGAAAAAGGGTCGTGCCCGCGAAACTCACGGCTGACAGCGAAATAACGGGCGCGGTCGCAGAAACTTTAGCCTTGCCCACCGATGATCGTGAAATCCTACCGCGCCAGTGGAATCCCCAGCACAGCCACAAAATTCCTCCGCGGACCGCGAGAGCCCAGGTTCAAAGACCTGCAATTTTTCTGGAATTGTGCAACACATGTCTTTTCCTAAGTCTATACACCCCGAAGCCTATCTGTAACTCACCCGAGCCCTCGGGGCTCCAAAGCAAACATGCACACAAGTCTAAAAGCATCATATGGACTTGCTCATGCGATCAAATCGCCAAAATAACATCAACAACTACGAATTTAACCTCAAACTCAAGATTTTTCCTCAAGAACACTTCAAATTTACTATTTTCACCATCGGATGTCCGAATCACGTCAAATCAATTTTGATTCTTACCAAATTTCACAGATACAACTTAAATATTATATTAAACCTGTACCAGATTTCGGAACCAAAATACGGGAACGATACCATCAAGATCACATATCATTTCATTTCCAAAAGTCCTTATATTTTCCAGTAAATAATTTTCTTTAAAAAAAAGTTCTTGGGCTAGGGATCTCAGAATTCGATTCCGGGCATACACCCAAGTCCCATATTTTACTGCGGACCCTATAGGACCGTCAAATTATGGGTCCGGGTCTGTTTATCCAAAACATTGACCAAAGTCAACTTTAATAAATTTTAGATGCCAAATTCAATATTTTTCTTATATTTCACATAAAGGCTTTCTGAAAACATGCCCAAACCGCGCACGCAAATCGAGAAGGAAGAAAATAAGGTTTTTAAGGCCTCGAAACCCGGATTCGGATTCTAAAACACAAGAAGACCCTTTGGGTCATCACACTCACCTCATTGGAAGAAAGCAGGTACTATGATTTCTACTGGTCTTTCACCTGTATCAAAGGAAGTAGGAACTGGGGCTGACCCTACTACTCAAATCCGGATAGAGGAAGTAGGAACTATGTCTCATGTAGCACTCTCATCTCTTGCAAAGGAAGTAGGAACTGTGAAATATGTAGAACTCTCACCTCTAAAAGAGGAAGTAGGTATTATGGCATTAGTTGTACCCTCACCTTTGCATGATGCAGTAGATGAGTATATGCACATACAGCCTGTGGATGAAGTTGATATTAGTGATGAAGCAGATAATGAACATAGTGAAGACCTGAAAGAAGATGACACTTGCAGTCATCTCCTTACTGCTTTTAATGGTCACCCTGATTCTGCTACAATATTGATGCACAAGGACTCTCTCCCAGAAATAAGCCACTGCACTACCTCACCAGAAGCAAAGCAACCATCTCTACCCTTCCACCAAAGCACAACCTCCCAAACACTTTTAATGATTAGTACAATCACATGGAATATAAGATGTATAAGAACCTCTGGAGCCATTGAAAGACTCAAAACTCTCAAACATCTTCACAAACTATCCTTCATTTCACTCCTAAAACCTTTTCTTGACAACAATCATATCAATTACTACATAATTCAATTCTCCATGCATCATGCAGCGTCAAATATCAACAAAAAATCTGGATCTTTTGGGATCAAGACTATACAGGGTCAGTCATTGACCAAGATGAGAAGCAAATGACTATTGAGCTAAAGCATGTAGAAGCAGTTGAAATTTTCCAATTAACTATTGTCTATTCCAAGTGCAAAGAAAATCTTAGAAGACCACTATGGGAGGTACTGAGGCAGAAATCTTTGACATGTACCATCCCATGGTGCGTGAATAGAGATTTCAATGTTATTGCATCCATTGAAGAAAAGATAGGGGGTCTACCATACCAACTGAGTAAGAGCCTGGACTTCCTCAGTATGATAGAAGATTGTGGACTTGTAGACCTGGGGTTTTATGGCCCTAGATATACTTGGTCTAATGGCAGAGGTCCAGGATCAGTAATTTAGAAGAGATTGGACGGCGACATGGTAAATGACAATTGGTTAATCTCATTCCCAGCTACCACCATTTCACACTTAGCCTCCACTGGGTCTAACCACAATCCCCTAATAATGGAGATGAATGTCAAACAGGATACTAGCAAAAAAAATACTTCAAGTTTCTCAACTGTTGGGTGGAAAATGAAGGCTTCATCCCTCTGGTTCAAGAAATTTGGAATCAGGAAGTCAGAGGCATGCTATGTGGATCTTCCATCAAAAACTTAAAGCAGTCTCTAATACCTTAAGTAAATGGTCGAGGCACGAATATGGGGATATTTTCTAGAAGGCCAAGGAATATGAAGAAAAGGTTAAGCAGGCAGAAATGACTTGGGATTAAACAAATGATACAGATGACAGAATGAACTTTCATGAGGTAACAACTCAATACAAAAAATACAGGAAGCTGGAAGAGTCTATTCTGAAGCAAAAAACAAAGCTTTAGTGGTTCAAAGATGCTGATGCAAATTCAATATACTTCCATAATTTAATAAGAGGAAGAAGAAGAAAGTTGTTTCTTCATAAAATCAAAGACATTGAAGGTGAGTGGGTGCAAGGTGATGAAGCTATAGGGGAAGCTGCTTGTGACTACTATCAGGATCTATTTACAGAAACTGGTGGCATCATTAAAGAAGACCTGCTATCTTGCATCCCATCATTCATCACAGATGAAGAAAATGATCTCCTCACCAGAGATCCAACTATTGAAGAACTCAAGGAAGTGGTATTCTTAATGAGTCTAATAAGTACAGCAGGTCCTGATGGTATGAATGGAAAGTTCTTTCAATCCTGCTGGGACATCATCAAGGTTGATATACTACAGGTTGTCCTAGCCTTCTTTGGTGGTTTAGAAATGCCTAAGTACATGACTAGTGCCTGCCTAATTTTGATACCAAAGGTTGAATTTCTCAACTCCTTCACTGAATACAGACCTATCAGCCTCACCAATTTTGTTAACAAAATCATCTCAAAGGTTATTTGTTCCAAACTTAGCCCAATCCTTCCTAGAATCATTTTACCCAATTAGTCTAGTTTTGTTAAGGGCAGGAGTATTTTTGAAAACATAATGCTTGCACAAGAAATTGTGCAAGGCATCGAAAACCAAACAAAGGGTCAAATGTTATTATCAAGCTGGACATGGCAAAAGCTTATGATAGGGTATCCTGGAGCTATACATGTATTATGCTGAGAATAATGGGATTCAATGAAAGAATAATTGACATGATATGGAGAACTATGGGAAACAATTGGTACTCAATAATCATCACTGGCACTAGATGTGGTTTTTTTCACTCTACCAGAGGTTTGAAACAAGGAGATCCACTGGCCCCATCCTTGTTTATCATAAGAGTTGAACTTCTTTTTAGGATGCTCAACAACCTCACCCATGATCAATTCTTTAATGGTTTATACATAGAGTGGAGGGATCCACAAATCAACCACCTAACCTTTGCCGATGACATCATAATCTTCACATCAGGAGGTAGAGCATCATTGCAGAAGATTATGGAGATTCTCAACAATTATGAACACACATCTAGGCAGCAAATCAACAGGCAAAAAAGCCACTTCATGGTTTCTCCCCCTGCATTCCCAGCTACCATCAGAGGAGTTCAGCAGATCACAGGCTTCACCAAGAAAGAATCTCCCATTACCTACATGGGGTGTCCATTATACACAGGAAGAATGAGAATAGTATATTTCAACTCCCTGGTAGCCAAGGTGGTAAGCAGAATTAAAGGGTGGCAAAGCAAAATCCTCTCTTATGGAGGCAGAGCCACTATGATTAAGCATGTTCTCCAATCTATACCTACACATCTGTTGTCAGCCTTAACGCCATCACCCCCTCCCAAAACTATACTGAGGCGGGTCGAGAAGTTAGCAGCTAACTTCTTTTGGGGAATGGAGAAAGATAAAAACATATACCACCGGGCTTCTTGGCAAAAATTGACATTTCCAACTGAAGAAGGAGGTGTTGGCATCAAATCAATGGAAGATTTCTGCCAAACCATGAAATTCGAAAAATGGTGGCTTTTCAGAACTAAAGACTCACTATGGAGCAAGTTTCTCAGAGCTAAATATTGCCAGAGATCAAATTCCATTTCCAAAAAATGGAACTCTGGGCAATCACAAAAATGGAAGAAAATGATGATTAATAAGAAAGAATCTGAAAAACACATCACTTGGAGACTACATTCTGGTAGCTGCAATTTTTGGTGGGATAACTGGTTGGGAGATGGTGCTCTTTATTAGCACAGAAGTGAATGAGGAAGACCACGCAATGTCCTTTAATACCTTCCATCCTCCAAATCCAAATCTATCACAACCCTAAAATCCAAGACCAACCTATTTGGACCCCAAATGTGAAAGGAAACTTCATATGCTCTTCTGCATGGGACTTGATTAGGAAGAAGAGGCATAGATGTTTCTCTAATAAAATGACATGGCATAAGAAGATCCCTTTCAAATGGTCCTTCTGTATGTGGAGAGCCCTCAGAAACAAACTACCTATATATGATAGGGTGCTATTATTTAGTAGCCCTACTGTATCCAAGTGTTTATGTTGTTATACACTTGAGGCAGAATTTATGGATCATATTTTCAGTAGGGGCCAATTTGGCAGTATGGAAAACGTTTGCAGGACAATCTAGTATCCACACTACTAAAATGCCTCTAAGACTTCTTTTGATGAAATGGTGGCTTCAGAAAAGAAACAATGAAGTGCAGAAGCTTTTACTTGACACTGTACCAACTATTATTTGCTGGAACATTTGGAAGAACAGGTGCAGTGCAAAATATGGCAACAAAACTTCCTCCTTCACCAGAGTTATCTACTCCATCAACTCAGATATTCACATGCTCATGCAAACAACCTACCCCTCAATTTGCTGGTCAATAAAATGGGAGGATTTATATCCCATTGCTGAGAGCACCAAACACTACATCAATGTCAGGCAGGTTGTTTGGAGCAGACCTGGACATAGATTTCTAAAAATCAATAGTGATGGGAGTGCACCAAACAATCGAAAAAGTGTAGGGGTGGGGCAATAATAAGGAACTGCAGTGGTACATTTATTCATGCCTTAGCTGCTCCATTGGGAGAAGGTACCAATAACCAAACTGAAGTAGAAGCAACAACCTTAGGAATTAAGCGGTGTGTTGACAATGGCCACAACAAGGTACACTTAGAAGTTGACTCAACACTGCTCATTCATTGGCTTACCACTGACATTGACCCTCCATGGAATTTAAAGATGCAACTGATGAATCTAAGACAACTATGTGGCCAATGTGAAGAAATCAAATTCTCACATGTGTATAGGGAGGCCAATTGCCCGTAGACTTCCTTTCCAAACTCAGAG